>NC_037673.1:70803885-70947739 GCF_003255815.1 Theropithecus gelada
ATGAGGATGGGCAGCAGCAGGGGAGGGGGAGCTAGGGGGGGAGAGGAGACCCCCGCCAACACACCAAGCCGGGGGAAAAAAGAAAAAACCCACCAAAAAAAAAAAAAAAAAAAAAAAAAAAAAAGAGAAACAGCTACCCATAAACAGCCCACAGGCACAACAACCTCATTCTGGGGGCACAATGACCTCATTTCACATGTAGCCCCCTCCAGCATGACCCTATAAAACTTCCCTCCAGCCCCCATCTCTTTCCAGACAGCTGCTATGCTGCCCATTGAAGTCTTGTAATGTATTTTCATACTTTCTCTAAAAAATATGCTCTTCTTTACCTACAACTGTCTTGGTAAATCCCTTTACTGCCCATGAAGCAGGCCTCAGCCAGTTGTACCCATGACAATCCCCTCCAATGTAGCAGGAAAAGCAATAATCTCGATAAATGTTTATAAAATATTAAATAAATAAATAAAACTTACACTATCAGCCCACCATGGAAAAAATATGCAACACCAAAAATTCCTATATTTTTCTTTTAACACTGGCAAATGAGGAAATAGCTGGGTGGAGTTTAGAATTACGTAAGAAGGTATGGTGGTATTCTATATGGAACACAGGAGAAATAGACAATTTAGCTGAAAGCTCCATCTTGCTTTGGAGCATTATTGTTTCTCTTCATTTCACCATTTTACCTTTTTTAAAATCCAAAATAAATTGTTGTGTGTGTTTCCTTAATGATTTGGTTTTGAAATTGTTATTGTTCAGACTTGTACTTCTGTGAGGACATCTACCCAGCAACTGCCTGTCCAACCTTGACTGATGCCACTCTTATTACTGCTCCTTGTAGCCAGGGATAATGGTATCAAAACAATTGTGTAATCCTCCTCATTTTTTTCTTTAAAAACTTTTGTCTTCCTTTGACAACCACTGTCCTGAATACATCCACCATATTTCCATTGCAATGCTTACTCCCAAATAAATATAATTTTCTTTCAGAGAACCTCTCTCTGTGTCTGTTATTTAGGTTAACAATAGATAGATAGATAGATAGATAGATAGATAGATAGATAGATAGATAGATGGCATCAAAGTCTTGAATGATTGTTTTTTTCAATACCTAACCCTTGATCCCCAATCGTTTATTTAATAATTTATTTCTTTCCTATTGAGTTATAGTGTATATTAAATCATTGTTGTATATTATAATAATTATTTATGTAAAGGTCTATTTGGTGGCTTTTTTCTGATCCATTAATTTTTATATTCTTGCATTGTCTATAAACCTTTTATTATTGTGATTTATTTTGATACCTGGGAGTCCTAGTCTTCCTAGCTGTTCTTCTTTGTAAAATTTTCCTTGCTATTCTTACAAGTTTTTCCGTATTAATTTTAGGATAATTTTGTTAAGCACTCCCCTCTCCAAACAATTCCTGTTGGGAATTTAAAAGGGGTCACATTAAATCCACATCCTACTTTGGGCTGAATTTGACATGTTTATATCCCTAAGTCTCCTCATCCAAGGATATCAATAGGATTTGTTTACAAGAAATGAAGATTTCCGCCGGGCGCGGTGGCTCAAGCCTGTAATCTCAGCACTTTGGGAGGCTGAGACGGGCAGATAACGAGGTCAGGAGATTGAGACCATCCTGGCGAACACGGTGAAACCCCGTCTCTACTAAAAAAATACAAAAAACTAGCCAGGTGAGGTGGCGGTCGCCTGTAGTCCCAGCTACTCAGGAGGCTGAGGCAGGAGAATGGCTTAAACCCGGGAGGCGGAGCTTGCAGTGAGCTGAGATCCGGCCACCACACTCCAGCCTGGGCGACAGAGCGAGACTCCGTCTCAAAAAATAAAAAATAAAAAAATAAAGAAATGAAAATTTCCTCACATTATCTTGGAAAATTAGGCCTATCATACTCATAGTTTCTGCTCACTCATGGCTCTGTACGCTGTCTTCTATCTTTTGGATTCTGCACCTGCCAACTGCTTGACTCTTTCCTCATACCTACAGTTTAAGTTTCCTAGAAAGAGGATTGGCCTACCCAAACATTGTCCCTATTGGAATAGAGTTTTCTTTTTACTATCATAAGAAGTAACATTTATTTGAATTCTGCGTGTATTTCTAAAGTTTGCTGTTTTCTTCATATTCTTGTTGACACATTTTTATTTTTCTTTCCTTCTTTTTTTGAGACAAGACCTTGCTCTGTTGCCCAGGCTGGAGTGCAGTGGTTTGATCTCAGCTCACTGCAACTTCTGTCTCCCAGACTCAAGCAATCCTCCCACCTCAGACTCCCAAGTAGCTGGGACTATAGGCACATGCCACTGCACCTGGCTCCTTTTTTTATTTTTTGTAGAGACGAGGTTTTACCGTATTGGCCATGCTGGCCTTGAACTCCTGAGCTCAAGCGATCCACCAATGTGCCTGACCACATTTCTCTTTTAAAAATAATTGCTGGGCACGGTGGCTCACGCCTATAATCCCAGCCCTTTGGGAAGCTGAGGGAGGCGGATCATGAGGTCAGGAGGTCAAGACCATCCTGGCTAACACGGTAAAGCCACATCTCTACTAAAAATACAAAAAAAAAAAAAAAAAAAAAAAATTAGCCGGGCGTGGTGGCGGGCACCTGTAGTCTCAGCTACTCGGGAGGTTAAGGTGGGAGAATCAGGTTACAGTGAGCCAAGATTGTGTCACTGCACTCCAGCTTGGGTGACAGAGTGAGACTTTGTCTCAAAAAAATAAAAATAAAAGATAAAGTTACGTATGATATTTCAGATATGTTGGCTGCTCATGAATAGGATTATGTTTCCTTTATGTTTTCTATAAAGAAAAGCTATTTTTAAAAAAGATGTTTTATTATATTCAACCACTTTACCATGTGCTATTATTTCTAAGTTTTTCCATTGATTCTTTTAAGGTTTCTATGTAAAAAAAAAAATTTCTTTTCAAATAACGCTTATGTCAAATCCTTTCATAAATTTACTTTTTAAAATTACCACTGTGGAGGCAGCATGCAAAATGGGAAAGTGGGCCTGGAAATCAGATGAGAAATTATGGTGCTTAGGAGTTATGCAGGATAGATAATAAGAGTTGAAAGGAGAGGGTGGATTTAAGAGAAATTCCAAAAGGTAGAACATGCAGGACTCTGCGATGCGGGGCAACGGACTGGGAGGAATAAAGGATGACTTCCAGGCTTCAGCGTTGCATGACTATGTAGAGAGATAGTTCATTAAGCAATTTTCATGGAAGACAGTAGTCACTCAGATTACAGCTAAGAGATTAGCAGATTATTGTATTCACAAGTAAAAATAAGGACACCAGGATTGCTGGGCTATAAGAGTAAGAATAACTTAGAGACTTAAGTCAGCTAAGGCTCCAAAGCATAAACCAGTTGTCCTTATTGTTGTGGCAGCTCCATGGGCCCTTGTGTTTATGGTGACGGCATCTCTCTGTCCCCATCTTATTATCACCCATCAATCATTTCACCCTTTTCCTCAGGTCTATCATACCAGTAGTTTCTGCTCACTCATGGCTCTGTATGCTGTCTTCTGAGTATCTTTTGGATTCTGCTCCTGCCAACTGCTTGACTCTTTCCTCAGACTTACAGTTTAAATTTCCGGCCGGGCGCGGTGGCTCAAGCCTGTAATCCCAGCACTTTGGGAGGCCGAGACGGGTGGATCACGAGGTCAGGAGATCGAGACCATCCTGGCTAACACGGTGAAACCCCGTCTCTACTAAAAAATACAAAAAACTAGCCGGGCGAGGTGGCGGGTGCCTGTAGTCCCAGCTACTCGGGAGGCTGAGGCAGGAGAATGGCGTAAACCCGGGAGGCGGAGCTTGCAGTGAGCTGAGATCCGGCCACTGCACTCCAGCCTGGGCGACAGAGCAAGACTCCGTCTCAAAAAAATAAATAAATAAATAAATAAATAAATAAATAAATAAATAAATAAATTTCCTAGAAAGAGAGTTGGCCTAACCAAACGCTATCCCTGTTGGAATAGAGTTTTCTTATCAGGGACTTAGCCAGCAGCGGGTTGGTTTCTGAAATGGCTGCCTTGAGGCAGGTATTCACTCTATCCAGTTGTGTGAGACAACCAACAGATCAGGGTAACACCGAGGGCCTCTGCAGTCAGCACAGTCTTTGTCGGGGGGACTCACTCTCACAATTTAGAAGCCTATGGACGTAGCCACAAGCTGTACTTGTTCTGGCTGCACTACAACAAGAAGGAAGGGCAGGTTGCGGGAGTGGGCCGCTAGGGGACACAAGTTAAGTTCTGGTCATGTTTCATCAGAGTTGCTTATAGTATGTCCCCACAGATAGGTCCTGCAGGTGGTGGGAAATTCTGGCCCAAGGTTGGGAGCCTCTGCAGCATTTTTCAGGTCCCTCTTGTAGTACCTACTATATTATAATCTAAATTTACTTGTTTCAAAACACCAGATCATTAGCTCCTTGAAGCCAAGGCTTTGGTCCAATTCACCTTTTTGTCCTCAGTGCCTGACACACAGTAAATGCTTAGTAAATATTTGCTGAATGAATGAATGGATGAATGATTGTGGTTTGGAGACAGTTAAATTGGTAGGGATAATAATAAGCTATTTTCTCCATTTTGTACTTGAAAAATATTAGAAGGAAAAAGACATTCATTCTAACTTTTGACATCTTTCCATATATATGTACAATTTACATAACTTCAATTCAACAAATTCTTTAATTTACATTATCTTTACATATTGTTCTTTTTTATGTAACATTATTTTGTACATGGATTTCCAAATATTGATGTATCCACATAATCGTTATTTTTATGAGTTTCCATTGTTTTTGTCTACTTACCCATATCCTATTTGTTGCATATTGGGAAACATGTCTGACAGCATAAAGACTGGTGTATATGTATAAATTAACTTTAATCTCACCAAGAGGTAATCAGCTAACATTTAAAGTACTCAAATCAGGAATCCACACTCCCCTTTCACTCCTGTTCTAATAAATTTCTTTTATTTTTGTCTTAGTATAAAAATAATCGACAATCATGGTAGAAAGTATGGAAGTCACAGAAAATTACAAAGAAACAGATTTTTAAAAATCTGTTGCCTCTGAGTAATATAACTACCCAGAGGCAAGTACTGGCAACATTTTGAAGTATTTCCTTTAGTCTCTTTTGCTTCTCTATGGTGACTTTTCACTTTCTCCACACTTGTTCTTCCCTGCATGCCATCAGTGTGTCTTTTATTTGTTTGTTTGCTTTTGTTTTTGTTTTTTGAGACAGGGTCTTATCCTGTTGCCTAGGCTGAAGTGCAGTGGCACACCATAGTTCATTGCAGCCTCAAACTCCTGGGCTCAAGTGATGATCTTCCCAACTCAGCCTCACGGGTAGCTAGGACTACAGGTGTGTGCCACAATGCCTGATGATATCGTTTGAATCTGTGTCTCCCACCCAAGTCTCATGTCGAAATGTAATCCCCAGTGCTGAAGGTGGGGCCTGTTGGGAGGTGACTGGATGGCGGTGGTTTCTCATGAGTGGTTTAGCACCACCCCCCGGGAGCTGTCATCACAATAGTGAGTTCTCATGAGATCTGGATGTGTGTAACACCTCCTTTCTTTTCTCTCTCTTGCTTCTGCTCCGGCCATGTAAGACACGCCTGCTTCCCCTTTGCCTTCTGTGATGAATGAAAGTTTCCTGAGGCCTCCACAGAAGCCGAACAGATGCCAGCACCATGCTTCCTACACAGCCTGCAGCACCATGAATGAATTAAACCTCTCTTCTTTGTAAATTCCCAGTCTCAGGTATTTCTTTATAGCAATGCAAGTATGGACTAAAACACCCAGCTACTCTTTCTTTCTTTCTCTTTCTTTCTTTCTTTTCTTTCTTTCTTTCTTTTTATTTATTTGTTTATTTATTTATTTTTTAGCAGAGATGGGGTCCCACTGTGTTGCCCAGGCTGGTCTGGAACTTCTGGGCTCAAGTGATCCTCTCACCTTGGCCTTCCAAAGTGCTAGGATTACAGATGTGAGTCACTGTGCCTTCAGTGCATCTTGTTTGACACCTCCTAAGACACTTCCCAAGAGAGTTACATAAGCATTTTAAATACAGTATCTTGCTGAAATCTGTATAAGAGTTTGTTAACTAGCTAGGGGAAAAATTATATTAGATATAATTTTTCATTGGCTCAAAATAGACTGTGCAGACATCACTGCCCTTGCATGAACAATTGTAAGAATCCAGCAAGCTCCACAAGTGGTCTAAGATTTAGAGCTCTACTTTATCCAGTACCTGTCACTTCATTAAGGAGTCTATTTCTTGAACCAACCATAGTATTGGCAGCTCCTGAGTCCTCAGAGTGAACCTCTCAGGTTAGAGAAAGAGTGCCTGAAGCCGGGATCTGCCCTGAGCTTAGAAGATCTTGTTATGTGATTGCTTGTACTTATTTTATTATTTTATTTTATTTTATCTATTAGAAACAAGGTCTTGCTCTGTCACTCAGGGTAGAGTGCAGTGGTGTGATCACAGCTCACTATAACTTTGAACTCCTGGCCTCAAGTGATCCTCCTTCCTCGGCCTCCTGAAGTGCTGGGATTACAGACATGAGCCACTGCACCTGGCCTGCTTTCTTACAAATGTGGTTTGGCAGAATTTGTTTTATGATTTGCCTTTATCATAACCTTGCTTACCACCTGGAAACAAGATTGTGAGGGAGAGGCACATAGATACTCCACCTAATCTTAATGGCCGGGTTACTGACTTTTACCTGACAATTATAGAACAAATTGGCTTATGTTGGTTCAAAATAAACTGCTTGCAAATGTTTCCTGTCATAAATAGCTGACTAGAATGAGATTTTTTTGAGACAGTCTCTCACTCAGGCTGGAGTGCAGTAGCACAGTCACAGCTCACTGAAGCCTCAACCTCCCAGGCTCAAGCCATCCTCCTACCTCGGCCTCCTAAGTAGGTGGGACTATGGGTCTGTGCTACCATGCTCAGCTAAATTTTTTATTTTTTGAAGAGACAGGTTTTACCATGTTTCCCAGGATGATCTCAAACTCCTGGGCTCAAATGATCCTACTGCCTTAGCCTCTGAAAGAGCTGGGATTACAGGAGTGAGCCACCACACTTGGCCTCAAATGACAATTTTTGGTAGCAAAGCACAATACTCTGAGATTAAAGTACAATCTGCACATATAAGTAAACTGAGGTCTCTAAAGTTAAGTGATTTGTTCAAGACTCACACAACTTGTTAGGGCAGGGCTGAGACTAAACCACAAAGTCTCATAGCCTAAAACAGTGAAAACACACATCTTCTTCCATCTTTCCAGGGTCATCCAAGTTTTTTCAACAATGGGCTATGTGGTGATTCTGAAGGTTACATGAAGGTTTAGTTGGTTAAAATCTGTGTCAAGAAGTTCCAAAGTTGGCATATGAGGGTCTGAGTTATTTGAAGTCTATGTGTATAATTTGGAGGTTTCATAAATGCTTATTTTTCTTTTCAAGTTCATTAACTTGCATCATCTCAATTTCATGGTCTAATTTTAACACTAAATTAGAACAGGATAAAGTCATCTAATTATGTTCAACTTCAATTATCGTTACTGATCAGTCCTGACTGCTACCATGATTACTGGCTCTAATCAGTTACACAGCAGTTAATGCCCCCTGTGCCCTAAACTATTTATGTGAGTTACTTTACTGGATAGTTCTGAAGGTCTCATATACTTCAGATAAGCCACACATTAGATACCCAGACACTATACAATGCTCGTTTTTATAATATGTCTACTAATTACATCCCAGCTGAGTCCTTGCATGAGATGTGTTTTTAGTCTGGCTCCTTTCTAGTCTGGCTCCTTTCATTAATCTGGCTGACCTTGTTTGAGTCATTTAACCTCTCTGAACTTTCTATTGAGAGAATGCAGGTAGACAATCTCTAAGAGCAATTCAAAACTACCCTTCACTTTTCTTTTTTTTTTTTTTTTTTTTGAGACGGAGTCTCGCTCTGTAGCCCAGGCTGGAGTGCAGTGGCCGGATCTCAGCTCACTGCAAGCTCCGCCTCCCGGGTTCATGCCATTCTCCGGCCTCAGCCTCCCGAGTAGCTGGGACTACAGGCGCCCGCCATCTCGCCCTGCTATTTTTTGTATTTCTTAGTAGAGACGGGGTTTCACTGTGTTCGCCAGGATGGTCTCGATCTCCTGACCTCGTGATCCGCCCATCTCGGCCTCCCAAAGTGCTGGGATTACAGGCTTGAGCCACCGCGCCCGGCCTACCCTTCACTTTTCACAATTTAGGAACCCTTACATTCATATTTACTTCCAAAAGGGTGCTCTAAATCCCTGCCTTCTTTCCAACTTGGCTTGAGTCTTTTGGAAGGAAACCTGAACATCTCCCTTACCATTTCCTTTGATTCTACCACCAGCCCTCAAAAGCCTCAAACTCTTTAAAGCCAAAGGCACAAATAAGGAAAAGAAAATCTTCTCCTTTCTCATCCAGTGTCTAAATCACTACACTAGTCAAGTTACTTCTTCCCACACCCTCCAGTTTTTCTGGGATTGTAATTTTTTTTACAGTTTTGAAACAAAACATATTTCTCTGTAAATGTTTTCTGCTTCTAAGGAAAGAAGAAAACAGCTACCATCTCTGCCCAAAAGGGCAGGTTTATTCCAAACTTTAACCAATTTTTAAATCTTTCTTACTGTTTGCACTCTTTAATTCTTGTTCTGTTTAATTAAATTTATTTTATTTTGTCTCATTATAAAAATAATTAACAATCATGGTAGAAAATATGAAAGTTATGGAATACTGCAAACAAGGAGATTTTTTTTAAAAGTGATAATCTAACTACCCAGAGGCAACCACGGACAACGTTTTGACATATTTCCTCTAGTCTCTTTTGCTTCTCTGCATTGACTTTTCCACCTTGTCTCCGTACTTGTTCTTCCCTGCATGCCTTCAATGTCTGAGAACTCTCCACCTACCCAAGTAAGCAGACGAAAAGATTCAAGAACTTGGAGGGAAACTATATTCTGGAATATGCTGGAATATGCAGAACAATTCCTTCTTTTTCAGACCATGCTTCCTCCCTAATTTTTTTGTTATAAACATTTCTGAACACACAAAAAAGTTGAAATGGTGATAAAATGAAGATCTGGACCAGGCGCGCTGGCTCACGCCTGTAATCCCAGCACTTTGGGAGGCCGAGGTGGGTGGATCACCTGAGGTCAGGAGTTCAAGACCAGCGTGGCCAACATGGCAAAACCCCATCTCTATTAAAAATACAAAAAATTAGCCAGGTGTGGTGGCACGCGCCTGTAATTCCAGCCACTCAGGAGACTGAGGTAGAGACAATCGCTTGAACCTGGGAGGCGGAGGTTGCAGTGAGCCTAGATCGTGCTATTGCACTCCAGCCTGGACGACAGAGTGAGACTCTGTCTCAAAAAAAAAAAAGTATCATAAAGACCCCCACCATGATTATGAATTTATCTGTTTCTCCACTTAGTTGTTTCCAGTGTTTTTCCTTTATCCGGTTGGAGCTATAGTATGGCATGCACAAAGATTTAGGGTTCTGTTTTCTTCCTATTGTATTGACTACTTTATCATTATGAAATGCCCCTCTTTTATCTGATAATCCTTAATTTGCTAATGTAATACATCGTATCTAGTAATGCTTCTAGAAGCATAATACGTTATATTTAGTAATGTTTTTGTTCTGATATTACTATAGTCATATCTACTTGCTTTTGGAAAGCATTTACTTGATATAACTTCTTTCATTCTTTTACTTATCTTTAACCTTTCTTGTCCTTATATTTAAAGTAGGTCTATGATAAATAACATATGCTTGGGCTTTTAAATCCAATCTGACAGTCCTAGTCTTTTACTTGAATTTCTATGTAGTATAGCTAATGATATGATTTAATTTATATCTTCCATCTCACTATTTTTGTTTTTAATCAACCGATTTTATGTTCCTTTTTAATTCTCTTTTGCCTTCTTCTGAATGAATCAATTAGTTTTATTATTCCATTTTCCCTCTACAAACTTTTTATTTATTTATTTACTTTTTGAGACAAGGTCTTGCTCTGTCATCCAGGCTGGAGTGCAGTAGCATGATCTCAACTCACTGCAGCCTCCATGTCTCCGGTTCAAGTGATTCTCATGCCTCAGATTACAGGCGCCCACCACTGTGCCTGGCTAACTTTTGTATTTTTAGTAGAGATGGGGTTCCACCATATTGCCCGGGCTGGTCTCCAACTCCTAGCCTCAAGTGATCCACCCACCTTGGCCTCTCAAAGTGCTGGGATTACAGATGTGAGCCACCGTGCCTGGTCACCTCTAATAACTTTTCAGTTATACACTTTTTTTTTCTTGAGACAGCGTTTTGCTCTTGCCCAGGCTGGAATGCAGTGGCGCGATCTCAGCTCACTGCAACCTCTGCCTCCTGGCCGGGTTCAAGTGATTCTCCTGCATCAGCCTCCCAAGTAGCTGGGATTACAGGTACATACTACCATGCCCAGCTAATTTTGTATTTTCAATAGAGACAGGGTTTCACCTCAAATGATCCACTCACTTCAGCCTCCCAAAGTGCTGGGATTACAGGCGTGAGCCACTGCGCCAGGCCAGTTATACACTCTTTTACTAGAGATTACCACATGCCTCCTTGACTTAGTATAGTCTAACACAAATTATTGCTTTCAGTTCTTAGTTGGTAATGCAGAACCCTAGAACATATTAACTCTGTTTACATCCTCCTGCTTTTTGCCTTATTGATGTCAGGCATTTTCATTTTACATATATTTTAAATTCCACACACACTACTAGTATTATTTTGTACAGTCGATTTTAATTTATATTAGCCACATACTTACCATTTCTGTTGCTCTTCATGCTTTCCCACAGCTCCATGTGTACACCTGGGATTACTTTCCTTATGCCTATAGAACTTTCTTTGGTATTTATTCTAATGCAGCCCTGCTGGTGATGAATTCTTTCAGCCTTCATTTTGTATATGTCTCAAAACATCCTTATTTGGCCGGGCACAGTGGCTCATGCCTTTAATCCCAGCACTTTGGGAGGGTGAGGCGGGTGGATCACCTGAGGTCAGGGGTTTGAGAACAGCCAAGCCAACATGGCAAAACCCCATTTCTACTAAAAATATGAATATTAGCTGGGCATGGTGGTGGGCGCCTGTAATCCCAGCTACTCAGGAGGCTGAGGCAGGAGAACTGCTTGAACTCCAGAGGCGGAGGTTTCAGTGAGCCGGGATCGCGCCACTGCACTCCAGCCTGGATGACCAGAGTGAAACTCCGTCTCAAAAAAAGAAAAAGAAAAAGAAAAAAATTCGTTATTTAATCTTCGTTTTATAAGACTATTGTGCTTGACATAGAAATCTAAATTGGTAGTTGTTTTCTTTCGGCCATTTGATTATGTCATTTCATTTTTTTCTGTCTGCTATCATTTTTGTTGAAAAGTTAATTTTATGTTAATAAATGTCAGGCACATATAGTCAAACAGGTGAAAACCAAAGACAAAATGAAATCCTGAAAGGACTTGGAATACAAAAGACTGAATTCCTTCAAAGGAGCAACCATAAGGCTGTTTTTCTGATTATTTATCTTTATTGGTAGTAAGTGTTCTTGGGGTTCACAGCTGGGGTTCACTGAGCTTCCTAAACCTGTGGATTAGTGGTGTTTGTTTGTTTTCAGACAAAGTCTTGCTCTGTTGCCAGGCTGGAGTGCAGTGGTGCGATCTTGGCTCACTGTAACCTCTGCCTCCTGGGTTCAAGCGATTCTCCTGCCTCAGCCTCCTGAGTAGCTGGGACTACAGGTGTGTGTCACCACACCCTATTAATTTTTGTATTTTTGATAGAGATGAGATCTCACCATGTTGGCCAGGATGGTCTCCATTTCTTGACCTCATGATCTGCCTACCTTGGCCTCCCAAAGTGCTGGGATTACAGGTGTGAGCCACCACACCTGGCCTGGTGTTTTTTTTTTTTAATCAGTATTGAAAATTCTTGACCAAAAGATTTTCAAATATTATTTCAAACTCATTCTCTTGTTTAACTTCTGAGTCTCTAATTTGCATGTATGTAGACCTTTAATTTGCATGTATGTAGACCTTTAGATTGTATCTGAATTTATCTTAATCTGTTTTTTTCCATGTGATTTAGTGTGGAATGTTTCTATAGATTCATCTTCCAGTTCAGTAATCCTGTCTTCAGCTGTAATCAAAACACCGTTAACACATCTATCAAGTTCTTAATTTCAAATGGTGTATTTTTCATCTGTAGAATGCCCATTTGATTTTTAATAGGTTCCTTTAATTATCCATTTTTAATTAAAATTTTTTCATTTATTTTCTTGACTATATTAATCATAGATACTTTAGAGTCTTTGCTGACTCTAAGGGTGATCTGGATCACCTATATGTCTATTTATTGCTACTTTTTCTCTTGGTTATCTGTCACATGATTTTCACATGGCTAATAATTTGTATTGAATTCTGGACACGTATATAAAAATTGTAGTGGCTTCTAAAGATGCCATTTACCACCAAAGAATTTCACCTTTTCCTTTACTAGACAGAGTAGGAGCCAATTCCATTAATCTAATAATGAATGAGCTGTATTGAGCTAGTGTCACATTTTTAGTAAGACTTAATTTACCATGAGTTTTCTCTTATTCCTGGGAGTGACTCCCGAAGTCCTTCAATGGAAGCCCTGGAGGGTTTCATCTCTCACCATGGAGAGAGAGTGGAAAATTTCACTCTACTTTTCAGAGGATTTTGCCTTAGTTCCCAGATAGTATACCATGACCAACTCTCATTTTGTTGGATGTATATTCTTAATAAATTGTTTTATAATAACGAAGAGTTGGGGGAAAATTTACTTCTTTTTCCTTGAGTTATATGTTTCTTTGAGAGTAGATTCATTATCATCTTTAGTTTGTTAGCTCCCTTTCTTTAATTCTTTTATTTTCTGAATATAGTATGTTTATCAAGTTGCCATGCTATTTCTTTCCTTGTAGCTCATAAAAGCAGTGGGCTGTTGTGTCTAGATTCTAGAGCAGTGGTTCTCAACTTAGGGTAATTTTGTCCGTAGACAACATTTGGTAATGTCTGAAGACATTTTTGGGTGTCTCAACTGTGGTGATGGGGTGTTGCTACTGGCATCGAGTGGGTACAGATTAGGGATGCCACTAAATATTTTACAAGTCATAGGATGCCCCCTTCCTTCCCCACACAAATACACACTCAAAAGAATTATCTGGCCCCAAATGTCAAGTGCTCAAGTTGAGAAACCCTGTTCTAGGACCTTCTGTTTATATGATGTATTACATGGAGAAATTGTTCTTATTATGATTCCCATACTAGAGACCTATTTGCCTTCCTCTAAGAACAAAAACTTTCAAGCTGAATGCTGAGTTCTATTCAATATTGAGGACACTGAAATGGAGAGTTCTTTTGGCACTACATTCACCTGTTACTATGTCACCTGGGGTTTGCTCTATTTTCTGAGATTTCTTATACCCAGGAAGCCTCCACCTGATTGGAGCAGGCTTCAGATTACTTCCATAATTCAGGCCACTTTCCCAATTCAGCATGAACATAGAAAATGGTGATCCCTGGCCGTTCTTTCTGTCTTTGCTGACATGCTGTGGGTGCTATTGGCCTCTCTCCTGGGTTTCTTTGACTTTTCCCTAGGCTGTCTACTGGCTACCTCGGTTTATTTCTCTCCTAAGTGGGAGTTGTTAAGGAACGCTGGATCAAATTCCCTAATTTCTCTGTCTTGATTAATGGGAAAAGGCAGGGGTAGGTTTAAGAAGAGGTTAGAGGTAAAAAATCTCCTGTTTGGTTCCTTGAGCAATGCTTTTTAAGGCTTATGACACAACGTTATACTTCTCCCCTTGCTTTGTGGCTACAAGTGAAATTTTTGCCTCTATCTCACTATCTTTTGAAGATTTTGTCAGGTAGTGAGGAAAGGAAACTTTTGTGTCCAGCCTGTCATTTTATCCCAAATATAGCAATAGGTATTAAAATATTACAGACCCAGCATTTTATTACCCTAATATTACCGTATTATTGATCTTAGATGGCTCTAAAATTAGGCCAAACAGGAAGCACTAGGTCTGGGAATTTACCCATGGATAACAGTGACGGGGTGCGGGGCAGGGGGGCGCTATAAGCAAGGAATCATGATCATGTGGAAAGTTTATGTTTGTTTATTTGAGACAGGGTCTCACTCTGTCACCCTATCTGAAGTGCAGTGGCACAATCACAGCTTACTGCAGCTTTGAATTCCTGGGCTCAAGTGATCTTCCTACCTTAGCCTCTCAAGTAGCTAGGACTACGGACGCACACCACACGCCTGGTTTGTTTGTTTGTTTCTTTCTTTCTTTCTTTCTTTCTTTCTTTTTTCTTTCCTTCCTTCCTTCCCTCTTCCCTCTTCCCTCTTTCTTCCTTCCTTCCTCTCTCTTCCTTCCTTCCTTCCTTCCTTTCTTTCTTTCTTTCTTTCTCTCTTTCTTTTTCTTTCCTTCCTTCCTTCCCTCTTCCGCCTTCCTTCCTTCCTTCCTTCCTTCTTTCCTTCCTTCCTTCCTTCCTTCCTTCCTTCCTCTCTCTCTCTCTCTCTCTCTCTCTGTCTCATGTGGTCTCACTATGTTGCCCAGGCTGGTCTTGAACCCCTGGACTCAAGTGATCCTCCTGCCTCAGCCTCCCAAAGTGTTGGGATTACAGGTATGTACCACTGTGCCTGGCCTAATATTTTTTTACTTTTTGTGGAGGTGAGGACTCACTATGTTGCTGTGGAGGAAAAGTTAAATATTAAATTTGAATTCAATTGAACATGGACACAAACAATGGTCACCAGGTCCCAGAACAGGCTGTGTGAGCCCCTTGAGGCATTCATCCAGCACTGTTTCGGAGAAATCTCTATTTCAATCGATTCCCATACATTAGTTACTGAAAAACAATAGACAATCACAAAAACAGGTTGACCTTTTTGTGTTCCTTGAGCCCAGTCGCCAAGAACCCTCGTGACTGGGCCTCATGCCAAACAACTTGTTACAAAAAGAGTTAGGGTCCCAGAGTGCGCCGAAGCTTCATGAGACCTCTCATCATCTGTACACGGACGAGTGGCTGACTCTGGAGCCCAGGCTGTTGCTTCCCGGTCTAGTGGTGAATCCTCCATAGTCTGGTGAATGTAAATATCTTTTCCCTTCTCTTCCCATCACAATTTGCTGATTATACCAATCTCCTTATTATATCATTTGCTTATTATATCTGCATTGCCATTTACATGGGATAAAGGTTGTTTACCCTTAAAGGTATTGTGTGTGTGTGTCTTTTCTCCCCTCGCACGTTTCCTACACGTTGCCTAGGCTGATCTTGAACTTCTGGCCTCAAGCAGTCCCTGCCTTGGCCTCTTAAAGTGCTGGGATTACAAATGCAAGCCACCGTGCCTGACTGGAAGTTTTTTAGAAGAGGCTTGTAAATACCACCTAACTAGGAAGAAATGGGAAAAGTCAATCTAGAAATAGACAAGTCAGATGGGATTCCTGTCCAATAAGTCAGGCAAATCAGGGTGAGAAATAGGGTCTTGAGGGTTTGACCCTCAGATTATAGCTGCTCAGGAGATTGCTCTCCTCACATACCTGTAATCAGTTTTCCTTCCTTTGGAGCACATGACACCTCTTCCTCTAATCCAGTTTACTTCCTCTTTATTTATTTATTTATTTATTTTTTGAGATGGAGTCTTGCTCTGTCACCCAGGCTGGAGTGCAGTGGCACAATCTCTGCTCACTGCAACTTCCATCACCAAAGTTCAAGTGATTCTCCTGCCTCCACCTCCCCAGTAAGCAGGGATTACAGGTGCCTGCCACCACACCCGGCTAATTTTTGTATTTTTAGTAGAGACAAGGTTTCACCATGTTGGCCAGGTTGGTTTTGAACTCACAGCCTCAAGTGATCTACCTGCCTCAGCCTCCCAAAGTGCTGGGATTACAGGTGTGAGCCTCCACGCCCAGCATCAGTTTACTTCTCAGACCATTCCAGTCTAATTCTATCTAGCTTTCTTAGCTATTTTTAGAAAAAGAACACTGGCTTAGAAGAAGGGGAGAGAGGTGTAAGTTTTCTTGCAAGTCCAGCTTTCCTACCCTGCTCCTAATTAGGTTTTCTGTTTCTGTGGCTGTGACTTCTCTACCTCCAGCTTGCTGTGTTTACTTCTCCCAAACAACAGCTCAGTATACTTACTTCTCAAATATAGTTTTCAAAACACATGGAGGAATCCACAAACCTCTGTGCATCAGAGTCCAATTTTCTTGCCCTCAAAAAGGCACACAGCTGTATACACAGCATGTTTTGATCACTGGCAAGAGCTTTCTACCTGCCAAACACTTAAATTCATTAACATTTACTGAGAATGGCAGGATGTAGGGTACTGTTTGTCAATAGCCACAGTCTTCCCATCTTCTCACCACCCTAGGAAAGAAGGCTGAGGAGAGAGATTTCTCACACAGATGACCCCAGTCAAGAGCCAAAATACCTTGGCAAGAAGCAGCCAAAAAAACACTCCACTCCCTGTAAGTTCTGCATTTGGAGTTTCTCTGCAGTTTGCTAGACTGAGTAAATAGAGCTGGCAGCCAGAAATAAATATCTGTTTTTTACAGCCAGAAGAGGGACAGCTCCACGAGTGTTCATCTGTGTCTGCCTTTGGCTCACTGGTTTTGTTTCCACAGCTTTGGTTCATGAGTGGACATCGAGCGGGCCTAATGCAGGTGGAGACACTTCTGGAGGTGCGGGCCTAGGGAGGAGAGGTGAAGAGCAGGAAACGCATCAGCACTTTTTCTTCTAAGCGCTTTATGTCCCCAGAAGGCTCTGAAAATTTCAAGAAATTTTGTGAATTTCTTAATCTGTGGTCATCGCTATGTAAGCGGCCACAAGTTGAAGGGGAAGTAATTTTGCAATTAGGTGTTTCTTGAAGTTCAAGTGACTAGCCCACTTAAGGTACACTGAGGAGATTTGGCCATATCAGATGGTCAGATCCAAAATATCCAAGATCTGGTTTCTAAAATTAGGAACCTGACCCTGACACTCCTGCAGATTTGTTTAAGGTGTTTGAATGTTTTTCAACAAATTGGTCAATTTGGCAAACTGACTTTTGAAGAAATTACTTTCAGAGATATGACAGAGCCCACTTTTCTCCTTGACACTGGATCCTCATTACCTACTCGGACCCTTAGTATGACTCCATCCTGGGGTCTGACTCTGCCAAACCACTCCAGCTCTCAGTCTACTTCTCAGGCCTCTGACCTCAGCTGTACAGCTAGCCAAAAACACCTACCTCAGAGCCATTTATCAACTTGCTTGCCATGCCTTAAGCCCTTGTAACTCTTTATCCATAGCTGTCATTTTTGGTCTCTCTGAATCATGCTCTCTTTCTTAAAGCTCACTGTTGTTCTGGATTCCATGGCCACTGTCTCTGACTCACTCTTCCAAATCAAGGCTCCTATCCTCAGGCTGAGTAAGCTGGGAGGAGGCCTCTGCTGTCGCAGTGGGAGGCCTCCAGGGTCATTCTGACTCATCCTCTCCTTATTTTGCTTTGTTGGTATCTATCTGTGTGCTGCTTTCACTCACAAAACTTTTGACAGCAAATGCGTGGTATCTTTTCCAACATCACTTCACCGAATTTCCAACACCAGCTGGGTGTTCTACAATGCAATTCAATTCTAATACTATTTATCTGGAGTTAGCTTCAGATCCCACAAGTTAATGAAGTGTAACCAAACGCAGTTTCGGCCATGTGCTGCTTACAAAGTCAAATAACAAGGACAAGGAATGGTGGAAGGAAAGTGACTTTATTCCAGAGCTAGCAGTGGGAAAATGGCCAAGCTTTGTGCCTTACAGCAACCATTTCAGGTAGGGTTCAGTGGCTCACGCCTGTAATCCCAGCACTTTGGAAGGCCAAGGCAGGCGGATTGCTTTAGCCCAGGAGTTTGAGACAAGCCTGGCAACATGGTGAAATTCCATCTCTACAAAAAATACAAAAATTAGCCAAGTGCGGTGGCATGAGCCTTGAGTCCCAGCTACTCGGGAGACTGAGGGAGAAAGATCGCTTGAACCTGGGAGGTCAAGGCTTCATCAGAGAGAGGCCCTATCTCAAAAAAAAAAAAAAAAAAAAAAAAAATTCAAATTTTGGACAGAATGCAAGGGGTTAAAAAGGGAAGCTTGCTATGGGTGGAGTGGGGGGTAGGGGCAGGCATGCTGAAGGGGCATGTTATGTTTTAGTCTTTTTTTTTTTTTTTCATACAGAGTCTCATTCTGTTTCCCAGGCTGGAGTGCAATGGCGTGATCCCGGCTCACCACAACCTCCACCTCCCGAGTTCAAGTGATTCTCCCTGGTAGCTGGGATTACAGGTACCCACCACCATGCCCAGCTAATTTTTGTATTTTTAGTAGAGACAGGGTTTCACTATGTTGGCCAAGCTGGTTTCAAACTCCTGACTTCAAGTGAGCTGCTTGCCTCAGCCTCCCAAAGTGCTAAGATTCTAGGCGTGAGCCACCATACCCAGCCGGCCGGAAGTATGTGTCTGTTACAGGACTTGCTCTGATGACTTATCTTGGATTATTGCCCCCTATGGTGGTGAATGGGCTGGTGCCATCTCCACCACAATTGGGTTGTAAACTCACTGCAAACTTGAGGTAATCTCCTGGTGGGGAGAATTCGGTAGGTGACTGGATTGTTTTAAGATTCAGTTCCTGGAATTTATAAGCAAGCATAAAAATTGATAAGGGGACACTATGCTTGGTGGAAAGAAAGAGGGCAAAGGTTACCATTTTATTCTTAAGAAGTTAAACACTAGTCGGGTGCGGTGGCTCATGTCTATAATCCCAGCACTTTGGGAGGCCAAGGGGGTGCGTATCATCTGAGGTTGGGGGTTTGAGACCAGCCTAGCCAGCATGGTGAAACCCTGTCTCTACTAAAAATACAAAAATTAGCCTGGTGTGATAGCATGCACCTGTAATCCCAGCTACTTGGGAGGCTAAGGCAAGAGAATAGCTTGAACCTGAGAGGCGGGGGTTGCAGTGAGCCGAGATCATGCCACTGCACTCCAGCCTGGATGACAGCGCAAGACTCTGTCCCAAAAAAAAAAAAAAAAAAAAAGTTAAACATACAGTAAGCAAGGAGGAAAAAGGAAATAAAAAGAGAGAAAGAAAAAAAGTTGCTAATAGGGTAATTTGGTGGCAGGATCAGTCCAACAAGACTGCTACCACTTCAGATGCCAGCCACAAGTTCCAGATTGTCACTGGTACTTCTCTCTATCTGGCTATGAATTTGTGGCTTTCCACAACCTCCTCCTGAGGTTTGATAATTTGCTAGAACATCACAGAACTCAGGAAAGTGCTTTACTTGCCATTACTCATTTGTTATGAGGGATACAACAAGCAAACAGAGGAGATGCAGAGGACAAGGTAGGGATTCGGAGCTTCCATACACTCTGGGCACACCATTCTCCCAGCACCTCACGGTGTTTACCAACCCAGAATTTTTCTAAACCCCAATATTTAGTGGTTTTAATGAAGTGTTCATTAAGTAGGCACAATGGATTAAATAATTGGTCATTAGTGATTAACCCCATCTCCACCTTCTCCTTCCTCCCTGGAGGTTGGAGTGCTGGCCTAAAAATTCCAACCATCTAATCATGCCTAATCATGGTTTTTCTGGTGACCAGCTCCCACCCTAACACTATCTAGGTGTCCCTAGTTGCCAGTCATCTCATTAGTACATAAAAGATGCTAGTAGGCTAGGGCAGTAGCTCATGCCTATAATCCTAGCACAGGGGGAGGCCAAGGTGGGAGGATTGCTTGAGCCTGGGAGATCAAGACCAGCCTCCTCAACATAGTGAGAACCTCATCTCTACAAACCTTTTTTTTTTTTTTTTGAGATAGAGTCTTGCTCTGTCACCCAGGCTGGAGTACAGTGGCATGATCTTGGCTCACTACAACCTCTGCCTCCCAGGTTCAAGTGATTCTCTTGCCTTAGCCTCCCAAGTAGCTGGGACTACAGGTGCATACCACCACGTCTGGCTAATTTTTTGTACTTTCTTTTTGTAGTAGAGAACAGGTTTCACTGTGTTTGCCAGGATGGCCTCAATATCCTGACCTCAAGTGATCCGCCTGCCTTGGCCTCCCAAAGAGCTGGGATTACAGGCATGAGCCACTACGCCTTGCCATTTTTTTTTTTTTAATTAGCTGAGCGTAGTGGTGCGCACCTATAGTCCCAGCTACGTGGGTGGCTGAGGTGGGAGAATTGCTTGAGCATGTAAGGTTGAGGCTGCAGTGAGCTCTGGTTGTGCTACTGTACTCCAGCATGGGCAACAGAGCAAGACCCTGTTTCAAAAAAAAAAAAAAAAAAAAGAAAAAAAAAAGCCAGTATCATTCCAAGGGATTCCAAAGGTTTTAGTTTAGGAGCTGTGTATCAGGGACTAGGAACAAAGACTAAATTTTCTTTTTAGTATGTCATAGTATCCTACAAAAACTAACAAACTCATCACTTGCTAAATTTCTGAAACTGGGGATACATACACAACACTATTTAAAAGGGCAGTTGTCTTCTCTGGGTTTCTGGATCTGACAACATACAACCAGTTATCGCATATTAACATACCAAATTGCTTTAAATTGTATGTTATTTATACTTAATGTAAACTAAAATGTGCCATCCCTTTGCTCCAGCATCTCCATCTCCAGGGATAATCCCTATGCCGCCCTCAGGCTGGCACTGCATGACCTGACCCCTCCTGTTCCCTGACTAGGAGTGGGCGGTTAACCCACACTGACCCACTTGGCCTCTCACACATGCATTTGAGTTGAGGGACAGAGAGCAGAAGCTGGAAGCTGCAGGCTATTAACAGCAGAGCTCTAAGGGGAAGATCCCCAAACTCATGCATCAAGGTCCCTTTCCTCCCTGAATCCTGCTTATTTAACTTTTGTTTAGACTTCATGAGACCTAGTGCTCTGTTTCAGACTTGTACCATTCTAGGCGTTGTTTGCAGCAAACATAAATGAGATATGTACTTCAATGTTGCAGATTCATTGGTTGGCTCTTCCCACTATCTCTTCCTTGCTGTTTTTCCCAACAGAGGTTAGAAAACATCAATATTCTATTTCTCTGCTTCTCTTGCCTTTAAGGGTGCTAGAGTTCTGGTCAAGGACACATACATTTCTATGTATGTCTTCGGAAGAAGTTTAGGGAAAGGATTTTTATGATAAATGAATCAGGTGCAGCTGGTATGCCTCTTCACCTTATTCTCACTTTGAATTAACATGTAATACTAGGAGCCTCAGCACCCACCTTGAGGCTATGTGGGAAAGGCCAACCGAATTGTAGAGGTGCTGTCCCTGACACTGTGGAGCTGCTGAACCAATGCCAGTAACCACCAACCTCCAGATTTCTTGATATAGAAGGGAAAAAATGTTTAAGCCACTGTGAGTTAGGTTCTCCATTGCCTGCTGCTGAAATGAAGAGTTCAAAAGCAATTCTGCCATGAAGACTGATTGCCCTCGTACAAAGAAATACTTCCTGCTATTTAGGCAGTAACTCAAAAAGTAAAATTCACTAGTTCTATGCTGCCTACAATTATTTTCTAATCATTCCACACGCACTTGCACAAATTGAACTTCTTAATCATGGGAACTAAATCATCTACCTTATTTAAAATTTCCACAATCTCTGAGCAGGCTGGACAATCGGAAAAATGCTTTTAAAATTCTTTCCATGAGGCACTAGGGCTCTAAATAAAGTACATCCCCCGAGTCAGTAAGCAGTTTCAGAAAGTAGTACCTTTGGAACTAAACAAACCAAAACAAACCAAAACAAAACAAAACAAAAAAAACCTTGTGATTCACTACAGGCAGAAGAATTTCATACTGAGAGAGACCTTATAAACGTGTGGCTGCAGAGAACAGTGTTTTATGTATGAAAACAAGGATAAAACCACTTGGCAAAAGATAATATTGGATTTACACCTCGTACCAGAAGAATATACTACAAAGGGATCAGAAATGTTAGTGTAAAGAATGAAATCAAACAAGAACTAAAAGAAAACACAGGTACATTTTTTATAACTTAGGTGTGGTGAAAGGCTAAGTAAAACTCAATATATAGATGTAATAAAAGGAAATACTACATATTTTTAAAACCACAAGTTTTTGTATGGCAAACACCACCATAAATAAGAAAAATCAAAAAACAAATGATAAACTAGAAGAAATATTTGCAAAATACATCACAACAACAAGCAAATCTCAAATCTAATAGCATATAGAGGAGTAACAGTGATACAGATTAGAGCAACCTTGTAGGCAAGTAAAAATATATATTAACACCACTTACCCAGCTCCCATTCATTTTAGGATTTATTTTACTTATTAATTTTAATTTTAATATTTTGAGATGGAGTCTTGCTCTGTCGCCCAGGCTGGAGTGCAGTGGCACGATCTCTGCTCACTGCAACCTCCGCCTCCCTGGTTCAAGTAATTCTCGTGCCTCAGCCTCCTGAGTAGCTAGGATTACAGGCACCTGCCACCATACACAGCTAATTTTTATATTTTTAGTAGAGATGGGGGTTTCACCACTTTGGCCAGGCTGGTCTCGAACTCCTGACCTCAAGTGATCTGCCCGGCTTGACTTCTCAAAGTACTGGGCTTACAGGTTTGAGCCACCATATCTGGCCACCATTTTAGGATTTAATAGTGAAATATTAAAGGCAGAAATGTTGGAACTCTTAACTATTTATGATAGACTCCTTCCAATAGTCAGGGAGTTTCCAACTTAGTGTGTATAACAATTTTTGTCAAAGCTGTAAAAACAAAATTTGCATACTGTATTTTAAGAAATATAAAGAGATTTAAATGGTATTTTTGACTCTGACATTTTTCCTCCTCATTGTTTTTAAGGCCTTGAGATCCTGTTGGAGTTAATTTTTCTTTTTGCATTGATTTTAGAACGAACCTAACTCTCACAAATAATATGCCTCCTCTGTCTGACAAAATGAGATATTAGATATTGGAAACATAGTCACCACCTATCTGTCAAAACTTCAAAAATTCCTACTTAACTACCCATTAACTCTCTTGTTCTTTCTTTGAAATACTTACTGAAAGAAATATCTGATGGTTTCACTTGGCTTGAGAAAGTCCTGCTTAATAGTATTTATAAAAAGAGTCAGAATTTCACTAATGTTAAGACCATCAACAAACGTACATATTGATCACTTTCTATGCGTTATAATCCATGCTTACTTGCAAGATTAAAAACATTGAAGGCTCTCTGTTTCTCTGTTATTGGTGTGTAAGAATGCTTGTGATTTTTGCATATTGATTTTATATCCTGAGACTTTGCTGAAGTTGCTTATCAGCTTAAGGAGATTTTGGGCTGAGACGATGGGGTTTTCTAAATATACAATCATGTCATCTGCAAACAGGGACAATTTGACTTCCTCTTTTCCTAATTGAATACCCTTTATTTCTTTCTTCTGCCTGATTGCCCTGGCCAGAACTTCCAACACTATGTTGAATAGGAGTGGTGAGAGAGGGCATCCCTGTCTTGTGCCAGTTTTCAAAGGGAATGCTTCCAGTTTTTGCCCATTCAGTATGATATTGACTGTAGGTTTGTCATAAAAAGCTCTTATTATTTTGAAATATGTCACATCAATATGGAATTTATTGATAGTTTTTAGCATGAAGGGCTATTGAATTTTGTCAAAGGCCTTTTCTGCATCTATTGAGATAATCATGTGGTTTTTGTCTTTGGTTCTGTTTATATGATGGATTATGTTTATTGATTTGCATATGTCGAACCAGCCTTGCATCCCAGGGATGAAACCCACTTGATCGTGGTGGATAAGCTTTGTGATGTGCTGCTGGATGCGGTTTGCCAGTATTTTATTGAGGATTTTTGCATCGATGTTCATCAGGGATATTGGTCTAAAATTCTCTTTTTTTGTTGTGTCTCTGCCAGGCTTTGGTATTGGGATGATGTTGGCTTCATAAAATGAGTTAGGGAGGATTCCCTCTTTTTCTATTGATTGGAATAGTTTCAGAAGGAATGGTACCAGCTCCTCCTTGTACCTCTGGTAGAATTCAGCTGTGAATCCAACTGGTCCTAGACTTTTTTTGTTTGGTAGGCTACTAACTATTGCCTCAATTTCAGAGCCTGTTATTGGTCTATTCAGGGATTCAACTTCTTCCTGGTTTAGTCTTGGGAGGGTGTATGTGTCCAGGAATTTATCCATTTCTTCTAGGTTTTCTAGTTTATTTGCATAGAAGTGTTTATAGTATTCCCTGATGGTAGTTTGTATTTCTGTGGGGTCACTGGTGATATCCTGTTTATCAATTTTTATTGCATCTATTTGATTCTTCTCTATTTTCTTCTTCATTAGTCTTGCTAGCGGTCTATCAATTTTGTTGATTTTTTCAAAAAACCAGCTCCTGGATTCATTGATTCACAATTGCTTCAAACAGAATAAAAAAACCTAGGAATCCAACTTAAAATGGATGTGAAGGACCTCTTCAAGGAGAACTACAAACCACTGCTCAATGAAATAAAAGAGGACACAAACAAATGGAAGAACATACCATGCTCATGGATAGGAAGAATCAATATCATGAAAATGGCCATACTGCCCAAGGTAATTTATAGATTCAGTGCCATCCCCATTAAGCTACCAATGACTTTCTTCACAGAATTGGAAGAAACTACTTTAAAGTTCATTGGAACCAAAAGAGACCCCACATTGCCAAGACAATCCTAAGCCAAAAGAACAAAACTGGAGGCATCACGCTACCTGACTTCAAACTATACGACAAGGCTACAGTAACGAAAACAGCATGGTACTGCTACCAAAACAGAGATATAGACCAATGGAACAGAACAGAGCTCCCAGAAATAATACCACACATCTACAACCATCTGATCTTTGACAAACCTGAGAGAAACAAGAAATGGGGAAAGGATTCCCTATTTAATAAATGGTGCTGGGAAAACTGGCTAGCCATATGTAGAAAGCTGAAATTGGATCCCTTCCTTACACCTTATACAAAAGTTAATTCAAGATGGATTAGAGACTTAAATGTTAGACCTAAAACCATAAAAACCCTAGAAGAAAACCTAGGCAATACCATTCAGGCCATAGGCATGGGCAAGGACTTCATGTCTAAAACACCAAAAGGAATGATAATGAAAGCCAAAACTGACAAATGGGATCTAATTAAACTAAAGAGCTTCTGCACAGCAAAATAAACTACCATCAAAGTGAACAGGCAAACTACAAAATCGGAGAAAATTTTGCAATCTACTCATTTGACAAAGGGCTAATATCCAGAACCTACAAAGGACTCAAACAAATTTACAAGAAAGAAACAGACAACCCCATCAAAAAGTGGGCAAAGGATATGAACAGACACTTCTCAAAAGAAGACATTTATGCAGCCAACAGACACTTGAAAAAAGCTCATCATCACTTGCCATCAGAGAAATGCAAATCAAAACCACAATGGGATACCATCTCACACCAGTTAGAATGGCGATCATTCAAAAGTCAGGAAACAACAGGTGCTAGGGAGGATGTGGAGAAATAGGAATGCTTTTACACTGTTGGTGGGACTTTAAACTAGTTCAGCCGTTATGGAAGACAGTGTGGCGATTCCTCAAGGATCTAGAACTAGAAATACCATTTGACCCAGCCATCCCATTACTGGGTATATACCCGAAGGATTATAAATCATGCTGCTATAAAGACACATGCACATGTATATTTATTGTGGCACTATTCACAAGAGCAAAGACTTGGAACCAACCCAAATGTCCACCAATGACAGACTGGATTAAGAAAATATGGCACATATACACCATGGAATACTATGCAGCCATAAAAAGGATGAGTTCATGTCCTTTGTAGAGACATGGATGCAGCTGGAAACCATCATTCTCAGCAAACTATCGCAAGAACAGAAAACCAAACACTGCATGTTCTCACTCACAGGTGGGAATTGAACAATGAGAACACTTGGACACAGGAAGGGGAACATCACACACTGGGGCCCGTTGTGGAGTTGGGGTAGCAGGGGAGGCATAGCATTAGGAGATACACCTAATGTAAAAGACGAGTTAATGGGTGCAGCACAACAACATGGCACACGTATACATATGTGACAAACGTGCACGTTATGCACATGTACCTTAGAACTTAAAGTATAATTTAAAAATAAATAAATAAAAAATAAAAAATGTTGAAGGCTACCAGGTATAGAGACCAGGCCTATTCAGAGGCCAAGGACAACCAGAGTGAGAAGAGAGGCCTTTAGAATGTGGTCTGTGAATGAAATACTATTGTCCAAGCTTTAGGAAGGAATTACAAAAGTCTCAGTGGGAACAGAGCTTCTAAAACAACTTACGGCTTGCCATCTAAAGAGGCCAAATGGGAAAGTAAAAGGAAAGAAATTCTGGTACAGCAGCCCATAATGCATTCCTTATAGCAGACAGAGTACTCTGCTACATTTCCTGGCCATACTTCCCCTTGAACTGCAGGTGTGGTAGAGTCTGCCAGGTAGACAGTTCCTGGCAAGCTGAAGGCTTCCCTGCTCAAGTGCCCACCATCGTATCTTTCACCTTTCCTGCCTCAAGGCTTTTCTAAAGCCTAGATATTTCAGTCCTTGCACACACAAAGCTGGCAATGTTTCTTAGAGGGCATTTCTCAGTCAAAGAGGGACTGGAGTTGATGAATAAATGTCTCATGTCACATCCACCCCCATTCTTCAGGGGTGCATTCTATACTTTTTTTTAGAGGGTCCCCAGCAGTATTAAGCCCAGTTGCCCACAATGGTAACTAGCTAAATAATACATCCGTCGATGGTCTTTCCTTCTTCCCTGTTAACCTTTCTTTTTATTCTTATTCTGACTTCCTGGGATCATCCCCCAAAGATACTATTACACTCCAGTTTTTTACTCAGTCCTTGTTCTGGGGTTCCCAAACCAAGACAGTCCCACTCATGGTAGAGGAGGAATAAGATGAACTGAAGAGGCTGGTCACAGTGGCTCATACTTGTACTCCCAGCACTTTTGGAGGCCAAGGCGGGTGGATCATGAGGTCAGGGGTTTGAGACCAGCCAGGCCAACATGGTGAAACCCCGTCTCTACTAAAAATGCAAAACTTACCTGGTGTGGTGGTGCACGCCTGTAATCCCAGCTACTCGGGAGGCTGAGGCAGGAGAATTGCTTGAACCTGGGAGATGGAGGTTGCAGTGAGCCAAGATAGTGCCACTGCACTCCAGCTTGGGCGACATAGCAAGACTCTGTCTCAAAAAAAAAAAAAAAAATCAACTGAAGAAACAGGGTGAAGTTTCAGACTCAGTTTGCCCTTCTTGAAAAGAAGAATGAAACCAAGAGAAGTAGGTATATCTACCTATGCAGAGAAAGAGTGGAAAGGAGTGCTTCTGCTGTATTTAAGTCCTGCCTTAAGGCAGGATGGCTTCCTTCTCTGTACAAAACTATATTTCTTTTTCTTTTTATTTCTAGAGGCAGAGATCAAACTCTTTCACTCTCTTCATGCCATATTAAATACATTGTTAAGCAATGGACAGATATTACCATCTGTGCTTTGAGCTCTCTACCAAAATTGGGATTATCTGGTGATCTAAGCAGTCTCAGATTCCAAAAGGTAGTTGGTTTCCTTGCTAAGCGCTACGGTAGAGACAGAAGATTTTGATCATAGCCTATGGCCAAGCTCCAGTAGGATTTCCAAAGCAACTGTTTAAATAAATGGCTGGGCAAGAAGAGAGGCTGTCCTGGCTGCTTTCATTATCTTCTTTAGGGAAAAAATTATTGGCCCTTGGTGACACCACTTATAAATTTTTAAGTTTCCTTGGTGTACATGGGTCAAATTTCTTCCTAAATTATTTATAGTGACATATATATGTGCATGTGTGTATGTATCTGTATCCACATATGTATACCTCAAAAGAAAAGCAAGCAGGAGTTCTCAACAGAGAGGCATTGAGCAGAGACTTTGCAGGCATTTGGTGTTCTTTTCCTTTGGGGAAGATATGCAGCCTATCTTTCTGGAAGAAGCACAGAGACCTTGGTAATATCTTGCTTGAGAAATGTGGATAGTTTGTTAATCCATTTCCTTTTCATGAGAAGGTAAAAATTAGCTTTAGGAGTGTTGAGACCTAACTAGGGAGATTTTACCAAGAGCATCTCATAACATGCTGTCATTGAAGTAGCATGAGTTACCCAAAGTCTGGAAAGCACAAAGTAAGGGGGAAAAGTAAGATTTTAGGGATAAATCCAGCCAGAAAACTTATCAGGGTTCCTTGTGCCCCCAAATGCATGGGCTTTGGAAGCACTAATAACTGCAGCTTTGGTTCAGTGCAGCTGGGACAAATATGGAAAGAACTGGAAGCCTTCTCTGGGAGGCAGGACTCATAGGCCTAAGAAATTTCAGAGTGGGAGGCAGCCTATGATACAGGGTCAAAGAAGCACTGAGAACTTGCTGGGTATTAAAAAAAATGCAAAAGAAAAAGCAAGGAATCTGGATCAGAGGGAAATCAAGACCACAAATTGCTTGGGAAGTTGCTGTAATTCATTCATTCTTGACTGTTAATAGGTACAGGAGATATAGCAACGAATAAGACCAGTGATGCCTTTTTTTTTTTTTTCTATTTTAAGAGAGAGAATACTTTGTTAGTTCCCCAAATTATTTATGGTGGACCATTTGTAACGTTATACATCGATAGATTTAGCTAAAAGTCAAGTCTCGGTGTTATTAAGAATTCCATTGACATTTCAAGCTAATGTTTATAAAATAATTCATCTTTGATATTAGAGTTATGTCCTTTCCTATGCCCCCAAAATCTTGATGGTAAAATTGTTTCCTGTTTTTGAGTTAGGTGATCAACAAATGTATTGTGTACTTAACTATGTACTCACTCAGTATGTGAATAGCATGGAAGATGCTTTCTTCAGTTTTGAGCTGGGCATATTGTTGCGAAAAATAAAGATTACATTTCCAGCTTCCTTGTACTTAGGTATGACCTTGTAGTTCTGGACACTGAGATATAAAATGTGAATATAAAATGACATATAAAAAAACAGCTAAGAAGGGCTGGTGTTTTCTCCCCCCCCCCCCTTTTGTCTTTAACCTGTTCCTTCCAGAGGGACTGAAATGCAGATATGAAGGTTGGAGCTCCAGTTGCCATCTTGGACCACAAGTGACCCTGGAGATGGAAGCTGCATGCTGAGCATGGTGGAGCAGAGAGACAGGAGGGTCCCTGAAAACATCATGGGTTTCCACGCTAGTCTTGGATTATCTATCTCCAGTTTCCTTTACCTGAGAAATAAATAAATGCTTATCTTTTAAAGCTTCTTTTATTTTGAGTTCTCTGTTACTTGTAGCCAAATTTGTTGCAATTTGCAGCAGATATGGAGTTCTGTAGCTTGTTTTGGCCATTTTTACTTATAGGTGACAGTAACTTTGCATTAAAAGATTGCCTAGCTAGGTATTGCCCTGAGCAATTGCTGTTAGGCTTCTCCTTCAATGGGGTTGCTCAGAAAAGCTGAGGCAGGTCCCCTTGGATGGTTATCCTTCTGTCTTGCCTGGTAGGATCTTATCCAGCTCTTTTCCAAGCTCTTCCTTACCTCCTCCCTCCATTTTCATTTCCTTCTGGTCTCTCTCAATTGATTTTGCTATCTAGGAGCTTTTTTAAAGCTAGGAATGAGCCAGGCATGGTGGCACACACCTGTAATCCCAGCACTTTGGGAGGCCAAGGCAGGTAGATCACCTGAGGTCAGGCGTTCGAGACTAGCCTGGCCAACATGGTGAAACCCCATCTCTACTTAAAAAAAATACAAAAATTAGCTGGGCAAGGTGGTGGGCACCTGTAATCCCAGTTACTCGGGAGGCTGAGGCAGGAGAATTGCTTGAACCCGGGAGGCAGAGGTTGCAATCCTCCTGGGTCAGACTCCCAAAGTGCTGGGATTACAGGCATGAGCCACTGTGGCTGGCTCAACGTTTGCTCTTGAGGGAGAAGTGGTGCTCATACTTGGGTCACAATTAGTTCTAATTAGTTTTTCTTTGTTTCGTTCCTTTTTTCTTTTTTTCTTTTCTTTTTTTGAGAGAGTCTCACTCTGTGGCCCAGGCTGGAGTACAGTGGCATGATCTCAGCTTACTGCAACCTCTGCCTCCCAGGCTCCAGGGATTCTCCTGCCTCAGCCTACCTAGTAGTTGGGACTACAGGTGCGCACCACCACACTCAGCTAATGTTTGTGTTTTTAGTAGACATGGGGTTTCTCTATGTTGGCCAGGCTGGTCTTGAACTCCTGATCCCGGGTGATCCACCCACCTCGGGCTCCCAAAGTGCTGGGATTACAGGCATGAGCCACACACCCAGTCTGTTTCATTCTTTCTTGATCTTTCATTGACTTCTTTGTGAACCAGTCACCTTGGCCAAAAATCCCTAAGACTCTCAGATATGGACACTTACGCATTATCATAGTTATACTGTTTCTACATTATGAAGTGTTTCCCAGAGGAAAATAAATTCCTTTAAAACAAACAAACAAAAATTATTCTAATACAATTTGTTACTACTACCCAACCTATTCTACAAAGCTAGGGCAAGGTCTAAAGAGAGGAATGGAGAAAACAAACAGGACCAGTTAAACAGTGAAAGCAGGCTCAGTGGACAGCAGAAATCTTTGTGTGTACTCACTCTTGTAGAGACGTTTCTTCCCAATGTCAAGAGAGGCTTCACCTATTCATTTCGTTTTTGGGAAGTTTTAGGAACAAAGAAGCAGTATTTTTAGTTTGGTTATTGAGAAGCAGGCAGCTGAGACTTTCAGTGCATGTACAATATCACCACTAGGGACTTTGAGATCTTCTGCCAACCTGCTCATGACTTCCTTACCTTTTAAATTTCTTGTATTCTATAGTACTTTAAGATTTCTACCCAATTAAATTTTCTTGTATATCTACATCACCTCCATTCTCATGCTAACAATACTAGCCTTTGTGCCTAGAAGAGACTTCAAACCATTTCCTCCTCTTGTTCAAAACACAACCCAAACTTTTCTCACTGGACCCTGTGTATACCTCACTCAGAACACTGACCATGTTATCTGGGAAGGGTTTGTTTGTATATATTTTCCTATTTAACTCTCTGCCTTGAGGGCCTAACCCTTTGCCTATCACAGAGTAAGGCCCTCAGTGAATATCTCCCGACCTTTGGCAGAAGTGGTAATCAGTCATCATATCTGCCAAGAGCTATGTGTGGGCAATTATCATTTGCAATAAGCTAGTCTAAAGAAATTATCCTGAAATTTAAAATTACAAAACAAAAAAAACATTGTGCAGGACAAAGAGAAAGAAAACTGCCAAAGGCTGGAAAACACAAATTTGAACACAGCTGGGAGCTGTATAGGGAAACAAATAAGTACAACTCTTCATTGATATTACGAAAAGTCTTTTGTAATGAAGCATCAGCAAATTAAACAATCACATAATATGCACTAATATAAAATAGTGCATATTATGCTAATACAAAAAATAAGACAGTGGAGTGGTTTAGTGTATATGCTTGGGAGCCACATTTCAAAGTTTATATTCTGGCTCTGCTACTTTCAAGCCATGTGGATTTAGGCAAATTACTTAACTTCTCTGTTTCTGTAGCTTCATCATTTGTAAAATGCAGATTCTACTATTGTTTTCCTCAGTGGACTTTTAATAAAAGGAGTTAATATATCAAAAGCACTTAGACAAGTGGCTGACATAGAAACAGCAATGTAGGCCAGGCGCGGTGGCTCAAGCCTGTAATCCCAGCACTTTGGGAGGCCGAGACGGGCGGATCACGAGGTCAGGAGATCGAGACCATCCTGGCTAACACGGTGAAACCCCATCTCTACTAAAAAATACAAAAAACTAGCCGGGCGAGGTGGCGGGCGCCTGTAGTCCCAGCTACTCGGGAGGCTGAGGCAGGAGAATGGTGTAAACCCGCGAGGCGGAGCTTGCAGTGAGCTGAGATCCGGCCACTGCACTCCAGCCTGGGCGACAGAGCGAGACTCCGTCTCCAAAAAAAAAAAAAAAAAGAAACAGCAATGTAAATATTTGTTTTAGTATTATTGCTGCTGTTATAATTCCCCATCTTTAAGCAAGACTCATGACGACAAAAACCAAAAATGTGAAGGTTGGAAGCCTAACATATTTATGTATGTAAACGGTAAAGGTGATGGATTAAGATGGCAATGCGGGTCATTCATTACTTTTAAAGGGGCTCTTAACATTATACTTTTAGGGAGGGTGCGGTAGTTCACACCTGTAATCCCAGCACTTTGGAAAGCTGAGGCGGGCGGGTCTCTTGAGGTCAGGAGCTGAGACCAGCCTGGCCAACATGGTGAAACATTGTCTCTACTAAAACTACAAAAAATTAGCCGGGCGTGGTGGTGGGCGCCTGTAGTCCTAGCTAGTCGTGAGGCTGAGGCAGGAGAGTGGCGTGAACCCAGGAGGCGGAGCTTGCAGTGAGCCGAGATCACGCCACTGCACTCCAGCCTGGGTGACAGAGCAAGACTCTGTCTCCAAAAAAAAAAAAAATATATATATATATATATAAATATATAAATTATATATATATATATAAATATATATATATGTAAGCTGGGCTTGGTGGTGCACCCGTGTAATCCCAGCTGTCCAGGAGGCTGAGGCAAGAGAATCGCTGAACCCAGAAGGCAGAGGTTTCAGTGAGCTAAGATCGTGTCACTGCACACCAACCTGGGCTCTGTCTCTAAAAATAAAAATAAAAAAATTATACTTTTATAAACTCTTTGCTTGAAGGGTTAAATACATACGAGGAAGTGGCGCATAGACTTCCTTGGCGCCTACCCCACCCTCCCTTTCTACGTTGTGTCCATACCAAATTTTGTGATTTATCACTAAGTACAAATTATTAGTAAAGTGCTATAAAGATTCCTTTGAAATACCTTTTGGGAATGATATAGAATTTATTTTAAGACCATAAAACTAGACAACTGGCGTTTCTTTATTGCTTGCTTTTGAACTCATATTACTATTGGAGTTCTCAATTAGGCAGTTTGGGAATGAAAATTTCTAAATCTTGGGCTAAAGCCTGTTTTGGTAACAGCTTTATAGTCCTTATTTGAATTACATTAGTAGGCATGTGTACAATCAGTAACTTCTGAGATATTTGGCCCTTGAGACTTGTAGCGGCATTAAAAATATGACAGCTTCTAGGCTCTTGGTACTTATACACTTTTCTCTCTCTCTCTCTCTCTCTCTCTCTCTCTCTCTCTCTCTCTCGACAAGGCTGCTAAGAGAACACTGCAATCTTTGGGTAGTTCACCTGTTCTCTTTACTGTGCAAGGTTCATAAAGGCAGGCACCATATCTGTCATGTTTGTCACTATATCTCCCATGCCAACCACAGTGTAATCCACATAATGAGCATTTCAAAGGCACAACATTTGGTAAAGAGATATGAATGAAGGTCTTACACGGAAGCAGTGGGGAACAGTAGAACCAGCGTAAGCATTAGATCTGGGTTCAAATTCCAGTTTTACTCATTATGTGATCTACGGCAAGTTGCTTGACAAACTTTAATTTTTACTGTTTTGTAAAATGGGAATAATACCTATTATATAAGGATTATAACAATCTAGGCCGGGCGCGGTGGCTCAAGCCTGTAATCCCAGCACTTTGGGAGGCCGAGACGGGCGGATCACGAGGTCAGGAGATCGAGACCATCCTGGCCGACACGGTGAAACCCCGTCTCTACTAAAAAATACAGAAAACTAGCCGGGCGAGGTGGCGGGCGCCTGTAGTCCCAGCTACTTGGGAGGCTGAGGCAGGAGAATGGCGTGAACCCGGGAGGCGGAGCTTGCAGTGAGCTGAGATCCGGCCACGGCACTCCAGCCTGGGCGGCAAAGCGAGACTCCGTCTCAAAAAAAAAAAAAAAAAACAAAAAACAATCTATAATCATTTATTAAAACTAGGGAGTGTTTAGTGTTTTCCTGGTACTGTGTTTCAAAATATGGGCTTTAAAAATTGAGTGCAATACTATTCCTGTCCTTAATACATTTCCACATACGATAGTAAGGCAAGTCAAAAAATATTACGGAAATTTTATGGGTTTTCAAGGTCGGCAGTGATGATGTGTTTGAGGGAATTAGAAAAGGAGGTGGTATATGAAAAAGCCCTTAAGGGATATTTAGGATCTCAACAGTTTAAATGGGTAGGCATATCCAAGGTAAACAAAGAGAACATAAGCAGGGAGGTAAAAAGGTACTGAGTGTGACTGAAGAAGGGCCAGATACTCCTGGTTGAACTGCAAGGTTCGCACAGGAAAGTAGAGATACGTCAGAAATGTACGGTGGGGCCATATTAGTGGTGACAGGTTCTTTCTTTAATCCAGTAGACAATGAGAAACGCTGATCTGGGTCTATGGCATAATAGGAAGTAGTATGCCACATACTGCGTGTGGGAGTTGTGCAGGAGAGGTTGGAAAGTGAGTGCGTCTAAGACTGGGAAGACCAGTTTGGAGAGGCTATTGCACTGTTTTAAGTAAGAGATAATAAAGCCCTGCACCAGGTGGAGAGCAGAAGGAACGCAGAGAAGACGCAGGAGAGGCACATTTCAGAGCGAATCCAGCATGCAATGGATGTCCTACACGAGACAGAGAGATGCAGGTAACCGGAGCCATTTACAGTAACGGGTAAATCTCGGGAAACCGCTGGTTTCGGCTACCGGCCAGTTATAGGTTTGAGGTGCCCGTCGCTGCCACTTTGCCTTTTTTATACTCCTCTTTTTTTCATGGCCGCCTCCACTTCCCTCCATCTCTCCCGCGCTAGTAACTGAGCTTTCAGTCATCGACCTGACCCTGCGTTTTCCCTCACGCTCAATTCTGCTTCCTATAACTGCCTCCCACTGTACTCTCACAGCCAGGACGACCACGGGTCAGGCCCTGGGGCTGTGGGACACTCCACCCGCCAGGTCCCCTATCGCCTTCGCCTAGGCAGCTGCCATGCTTGCGCCCCCACGGCTCTAGGGCCAATAGGCAGGCCCTACTGCTGGGACTCGAACGGCTATTGGTTGGCCGGGCCGTGGTGAGAGATGGTGCGGTGCCTGTTCTTGGCCCTGCAGAGAGCTGTGGGCGGTTGTTAAGGCGACCGTTCGTGACGTAGCGCCGTCAGGCCGAGCAGCCCCCAGGCGATTGGCTAGACAATCGAACGATCCTCTTTTATTGGTCGAAGGCTCGTCCGGCTCCACGCGTGCGTAAGGCGAGTGTTCCTTCCGCTCCGTGTCTCCGTTGACTGGAGACGGGCGGAGCACCGGCGCCGGGGTTCGGTGGCCTCTAGTGAGATCTGGAGGTGAGGCGGCTGGTGGCCGAAAAGCGGGGCCGGGGCGGCGGGGAGCGGGGCGAGATGGGTGGGAGCGGGGTTTGGGCTATTTTGGTGGCAATTCTGGAGCTTCCCTCGGCCTTGGGAAGTGGCTGCCGGCAGCTCCTGCGGACCTGGAGGGTGCTGCGGTTGCGCTTTGTTGGTGTGGCGGCCCGGACCCGCGGGGACTGCAAGGAATGTCCTTGAGGCCCGGCAGGCCGAGCGGCGACCGGCACCAGTGCCGGAGGAACCCAGGGTCCCGAACTGGGCTTGAGAGGCGGGCGGCGGTCTGGCCTCTTGGTGACTGCGGTCATCATCTGTGGACCCGCGGGGCGTAGCCGCGTTCATCGGCCGTGTTCAGAGTAGGCAGTGCTGGCTGCATTGTCGCGATAATCGGGGCAGAAAGGGTGTCAGGCAGGGTGACCTCGGAGGCCCCTGGATTCGAGAAATGCTAGGGGTCTGTGGGGCTTCTGGGTTGGCAGCTCGCAGGGCAGACGGGAGAAGCGCGCCTGCTGGATCCGGGCATTCACGCCCAGGAGCTGCTGTTCATTAGCTCCTTTCTTTTACGTGACGGGAAAGATCTCTGTAAATGCTGCTAACTAACTTAGAGCCATAAAGAACCGTGGATTGGTGTAGATGTGTCCGGTTATTTACAGGAGAACGGCTTGAGAGGATGCGGAACCCAACGTGGGGATTCGCACAAGGACTCAAAAGATTTTTTTTTTTTTTTTTTTTGGTAAGGGGCGTAGTCTCCTTGGTGCTGATGTTCTTTTAGGAAAAATGTATCTTGGAGATAAAAATATAGAACAGTTAATTTCTGCAGTAGGAGGAGGTCGATGTACTTCATTCTTAAGTAGTCGTTTGAAATATTTCAGGATTTGAGGATATGCCTTCTTAGACATGGTCCTGCAGAGTCCTAGGAAACATTTATTTCTGGGCTATACTAAATGTGCATGTTTTCGGCGTCCCACAAGGTAGAGAATGTACTTTTTGTTTACTTATGAATTTATTTTCGTCTCCATGCAATGAAAGGCATTTTGCAATTTAGAGATAATCTAGCAAAGGCCTGGACAGTACTTTGGGCATAGACTGGATTTTGTAGGCCTGCTTTGTTGTAGTGTTCTTCCAGAACTTATGATAAACTTGGTGGTCAAGACAAATGGGAATTAGTAACATGAAGGTTAAACAAAATTGCACATAGGTTACAGCATTAACATGAAAATTGTCAGGTGTTTGGGATAACCATTTCAAGATAAGTGAATATGCCTGCATGCACACACTCTTTGTATTATTCCTTTATGGTCTAGTTTCTAGACTATAGATAGCCACATTATGGAATCACATGGTCTACTTAGGTTGACCCATGTGAAATTGCCAGTATTTAAAATTCAGCTAACCTACAAAAATAGCAGTTTCGTATGATTCCATTTAATACTTATCTTTGTCAGAGAACTTTGGAGCTCTAGCTTCATAAGTGAATAAAGAGAAGAGATATGACATAAAAACAGCATGTAATAGAATGTGAGCTAATTGGGTATAGAATCCAGGTTTCCTGATTGCCAGTGCAAGATTTTTTTTTTTTTTCCCTTCTTTCTGGAATACCAGCTTGAGCAGCAGAATGCTAGATCCTCTTGGGATTGAAAATGACTGCCATATAAGACGCAGTTCTTGCCTTCAAAGAGACAAAATGTACACATTTAATTAATTTGAGAACACTGTAAGACAGTATATAATCAAATACTGGGATGTGCAATGCAGGCGGAGTGCTGAGTAGGAGGAAGTAGGATGCCAAAACATCCTTTTCTGCAGTTGGTCATGGTAGGTGGTTTCTGTAGCAGATTGGATTGACATTTAAGAATTATCCATTCTTTTAAAGAATCTGTAAAATGTTTGGAGCATACTTTTTAGTCTGAATAAGTAAGGCATACCTTGCCTATTTGTTTTATTTCTTTAAGTGAAATTAATTTTTATTGCAGTGTTGCATAAATACCATCAACTCAATTTGCAGGAGCTATCCTGTAGCCTGCTTGTTCCATTTGCAACTGCTGATGAAGGTGGAAGATTGGATTCTATGGCATGTAAATGCTTTGCATAATCACAGGGCAATGGGGAGGATGTTCATGAGAAATGAGATTGTTTATAATTATGGTTGCTTTTGACACACCCTTATAAGATTGCTCTGTTTGTTTCCAAATAGGTGGGGTTTTCTGTGTTTAGGGGTGGCTGACAGGGTCATGTGTAATTTTTTCCTTGAATATTGCAAAGATGACTTTACACCTGGGAAAAAAGTCCCAGAATTACAATGCCACCATAAAATCTTTTGAGGGAATACATAATGTGTCTAATGTATAATTATGGGTTTATGATGTTAAACCAATTTGTTCACAAGTTAGTGTTCCTACAGGGTTGCAGCTAAGATTTTAATTCAAATGAATTAACTTTTTAATAATAATGGAATCTGATTGGCATAATGAGGAAAAATGTGAGCTGAAGTGTTTTTTTGCAGGGAAAGAGAGTTAGAAATAATTTTGACCTAATTTTGAAACACATAGTTAATTTACTTTCTGGAACTTCGATGCTAGTTGATCCTGTAGAACACTTGGTAGAGTTGTGTTTTAAATGTAAGACAGAAATTATGTGATAGAATACCATCATGAAAATCTAGCCTTTTACTTTTAGTGAGTCTTTTGGTTATAATTAAGTAGGGTTCAAATCTAAGATTTGATTAAAGATTTCCAATATTTTAAGTCCAAGTACCTGCTAATTTAATAGAAAGTATTTTGTTGCTGTTTTACGTTTTCCAGGATAGTTCCAAGTTGACTGTCTCTAATCTGAAGATCTGAAATCCGAAATGCTCCAAAATCTGAAATTTCTTGAGCACCAACCTGACACTCAAAGGAAATGCTCATTGCAGCATTTGGAATTTGGATTTTGGATTTTGGATTAGGGATGCTAAGCTAGTAAATGTAATGCAGATATTACAAAATTCGAAAACATCCCAAATCTAAAACACTTCTGGTCCCAAGCATTTTGGATAAGGGATACTCAACCTGTATGTAAAATGTTTCTCCTTCCCATACCCCATTAATATATTCCCTGAATGCTCTGCATTTAGCCTTAAACTAGAGGGCATGGGTTACATCCATATCTAGGTGCCTTAAAAAAAAGTCATCTTTAGATCTGTTTCAAGATGTGTCATAAAACACATGCTACTATAGTTTAAGAATTTAAGCCAGCATTTGTTGAGCAATGCTATGTGTGAGTGCAAGGTGCTGGAGGGTAAATTGATGAATAAGACTCAGGGTGGAAGGCTGAAAAAGCATGAGTAAACACAGGCAGGTACATGCCACATTTATATTCCTTTAGGTACTGCCAGCTTTTTAAAACTGACCCACGGTAGGAAATACATGTTAATTTAAAAGCCAGACACACACTTATATATGGATAGTTTCTTGAAACATAGTTTTAAGAAATAATACCTACCCATACTACCTGGCTTACCCAACAGCTATTTTTTATAATACTGTTTTCTATTTAATTTTATTTAAAAATGTTTGTTCTTATTGACGAAATTGATGTCATGATCTAATTGATCCAGTTGTTGTGGATCAACGGTTTGAAAACTATTCAGCTAGTGGCGTGGTATGGCTGAAATGTAGAGAACATGGAGTGATGCAGTGAGAGATGACACTTGATATTTGCTTTGGTTCCTTAAAGCTACTCTTTTTTTTTTCTTTTTTTTTTTGGTCTTTCCCCAACCTTTTATAAATAGATAAATGCTTTCTTTCTCTTACTTGATTGCCTTTTTATAGTCTGTCTTCAACAGATGAATCACTTTCTTAGTTATTACTAAATGTGAGATTCATTTGAATTCTTGCTAGTGTGGCAGTTAATGAGCTTACTTTTTAAGTCTTTTTGTTGATTTTTGCGGGTTACTAATATGCTTTATCACAGGCATTAATTTCAGTGAAAGAAGTAAGACTTGTAGGTTTATTTGTGGAGACCAATGGTAATATAAGATTTTTTCAAAGTAGAATATCAGAATTAGTATTTAGCAAACAGGAAATTTAATCATGGTAGTCACTAGATCAAAATCTCCTATGTGTTCTATTGGGAATTTTTTTGAATGCCATATACAGATACTTCAGCCAGTCATCTTCTTCTACTACTGTTCTAGCTTTTGATTAGTTGTGAAAGTTGGGAGCTTTTCATGTCTAATGCTTTTCTACTGGTCTTCTAGCACTATTGTTGATGATTCTGCTAGAAGAAAAGCAGCCACCACAGCAAAATTCTTACCCTGTTTTATTAATGTAGAAACATCTATCAGAAAAGACTTTTTCTGTTGACAGCAATGTTAGGAAGGTTTTATTAAACATCCTTTTGCTAGTGACATTCTGCCATATGTTTTATGGAATGAAAAAGTACAAGAGGTCCCTGCCCTTGAGGATCTTATAAACTAACATGATTTATAGCAGGACACTCAACAAGTAGATTCTTTGGTGTTTACCTTTTGTGTAATCAGAATGTAGATGATGAAGAAGATACTTAACATGCATTTTATATCTCGGTAATTAGAAAATGTGAATAGCTGTTTCTCACTTGTGTTTTCTGCTTGATTGCTCTTCTACTTGCAAGGCTCAGGTAATAAGGTCGAGTTTATCTTAAATGTTTGAATTCATATAATTTTTAAGAAATGGCTGCTTTAAAGTTGGTTGCCAGTGAGTAGTAAAGGATTTATTGTTTGAGTGAAGAAGTAATAACATAGTTCTCTTAATTTTATAATTATTTTCCAGAATTATAAGGAACAGTATCAAATAGTCATATGTATAGGACACTGTGCATACAAAGCAGGGTTTATAGCATACTTTTCCTTAAAATCTTTTCCTAAAACTACAGTGAGCTGTATAGCACACTCTTCCTTAAAATCTTTTCCTAAAAATACAATGAGCTGTATACTAAGTGTTCACACTTGATATTCCTTCCAGGATCCACGGATTCTGTATCTACAATGTTGTCAAGACTTTTTCGAATGCATGGCCTCTTCGTGGCCTCCCATCCCTGGGAAGTCATAGTGGGAACAGTGACACTGACCATCTGCATGATGTCCATGAACATGTTTACTGGTAACAATAAGATCTGTGGTTGGAATTATGAATGTCCAAAGTTTGAAGAGGTTAGTGAAGTTAATTTGATATTGACTAAAGTAAATTACATTTTCAATTTCTAAAGAGCCCTTAAGTCCTTATATGGTCCCTTTAGGGACCACATAATTTTTAAAAGTTATGAGTAAAATTTTTTTTTTTTTTTGAGAAGGAGTCTCCCTCTGTCGCCCAGGCTGGAGTTCAGTGGCAGGATCTCGGCTCACTGCAAGCTCCGCCTCCCAGGTTCATGCCATTCTCCTGCCTCAGCCTCCAGAGTAGCTGGGACTATAGGCGCCCGCCACCACACCCGGCTAATTTTTTGTATTTTTAATAGAGACGAGGTTTCACCGTGTTAGCCAGGATGGTTTCGATCTCCTGACCTCATGATCCCCCCGCCTCGGCCTCCCAAAGTGCTGGGATTACAGGCGTGAGCCACCGCGCTCGGCCAAGTAAAATCTTTAGTATGTAGGAACTTACCTCAAATTTCTGTTTATATGGAATGCACTGGAAATACTATTATTTTGCGTTCTCTTCACAAATGAGTGTAATTGACTTTATTTGAGAAATACATCTTTTATAAGTAACTAATAGTCAAAAATGAGTGTGGGCCAGGTGTAGTGACTCATGCCTGTAATCCCAACACTTTTGGAGGCCAAAGCAGGAGAATTGTTTGAGCCCAGGAGTTCAAGACCAGCCTGGACAACCTGGGCAACATAGTAAGACCAAGTCTTTAAAAAAAATTAAAGGCTGGGCACAGTGGCTCACGCCTGTAATCCCAGCACTTTGGGAGGCCAAGGGAGGTGGATCACGAGGTCAGGGGATCGAGACCATCCTGGCTAACACGGTGAAACCCGTGTCTCTACTAAAAAATACAAAAAATTAGCCGGGCATGGTGGCGGGCACCTGTAATCCCAGCTACTCGGGAGGCTGAGGCAGGAGAATGGCGTGAACCCAGGAAGGGGAGCTTGCAGTAAGCCGAGATCGCGCCACTGTACTCCAGCCTGGGCAACAGAGCAAGACTCCGTCTCAAAAAAAAAAAAAAAAAAATTAAAAAATTATCTGGATGTAGTAGCATGCACCTGTAGTCCTGCTAGTTTGGAGGCCATTGCAGGAGGATCCCTTGAACCTGGGAGATCGAGGCTGCAGTGAGCTGTGATTGCACCACTGTACTCCAGCCAGGGTAACAGCATGTAACCCTGTCTCAAAAAAAAAAAAAAAAAAAAAATTGCAGTGATGTATTGACTTACCACAGTGGTTTGATTAAAAGTTGGATTTAATTTTTGATTTGCATGTTTGATATTTTTATTGGACTTGTATTGTGCTTACATTTATGTTCTCATGACAATATATAAATGAATTGCACATGCAAAATAAAAATTTTTAGTTTTGATTGCTTATTTTAAAAGTCAGAGCTATTGGAATTTCCTTTTCTTTCTCTCCTATTAGGATGTTTTGAGCAGTGACATTATAATTCTGACAATAACACGATGCATAGCAATCCTGTATATTTACTTCCAGTTCCAGAATTTACGTCAACTTGGATCAAAATATATTTTGGGTAATAGTTTTACATGTTTAACTTCTGGTGTCATGAGATTTTTGATGTGCTGTAGAAATAAACCTGTTCATTCAAATCATGTATTTGGAAATATGTGTGTTGCTGAAAGTGTGCTGCATGCATTTAATAGTTTCCTTATTATTGGCAGTTAGACATTCTGAAATTTGAAACCTTAATAATTTGGAGAAAACTAGTATTATCTCAGAATACTGTGTGAGACTGTTGTTATTTGTGTAGTAAAGGCTAAAAGTTTTTCAGTATTGAACTTTTGTCATTTTAGGTATTGCTGGCCTCTTCACAATTTTCTCAAGCTTTGTATTCAGTACAGTTGTCATTCACTTCTTAGACAAAGAATTGACAGGCTTGAAGTAAGTATTTAAAACCTAAATATACTTTCTGTCAAAATGCATTTTAAAAAACTTTTCTTCCCCATGCTGCTAAGGCACACATTTTCAAAAGTTAAGAAAATAAGGGGAATTTTTTTGTATAATTTTACTATTAGCTAATTTTCTTAACTATTTTTTTTTTTTTTTTTTTTTTTTTTGAGACGGAGTCTCGCGCTGTGTCACCCAGGCTGGAGTGCAGTGGCGCGATCTCGGCTCACTGCAAGCTCCGCCTCCCAGGTTCACGCCATTCTCCTGCCTCAGCCTCCGAGTAGCTGGGACTACAGGCGCCCGCCACCACACCCGGCTAGTTTTTTGTATTTTTAGTAGAGACGGGGTTTCACCATGTTAACCAGGATGGTCTCGATCTCCTGACCTCATGATCCACCCGCCTCGGCCTCCCAAAGTGCTGGGATTACAGGCTTGAGCCACCGCGCCCGGCCAATTTTCTTAACTATTAACATTTTGGCATATATCCTTTTCTACTGTTTTTATACTTAAAGAAAATATCTGACATCATATATATTGTTTTATAATTTCTTTATGCATAATAATAGTTTATCAACATCTTTCCCTGTCCTTTTTTGTTTGAGACGGAGTTTGCCTCTCGTCACCCAGTCTGGAGTGTAATGGCATGATCCTGGCTCACTGCAACCTCCGCCTCCTGGGTTCAAGCAGTTCTCCTGCCTCAGCCTCCTGAGTAGCTGGGATTACAGGCACCTGCCACCGTGCCCATCTAATTTTTGTATTTTTAGTAGAGACTGTTTTTCGCCATGTTGGTCAGGCTGGTCTCCAACTCCTGACCTCAAGTGATCTGCCTGCCTTGGCCTCCTAAAGTGCTAGGATTATAGACGTGAGCCATTGTGCCCGGCCTCCGTGTCCTTAATGTTAAACTAAATTGTTTGTAATGGCTATATGTATTCTCTTCTGTCTAAACATCTTGTAGTTTATTAATCATCTAATGTTGGGCTGTTAGGTTATTTAATTTTTTTCAATAATAACAACTCTGATGAATGTTTTTGTAACTACATTTTTGTTCATATTCATAATCATTTTCTTCAGATACATTCCTAGGAGTGAGACAGTGGTTTTGCTTTTTTTAGAGCTTTGCTTTTTTTCTATTTTTTTTAAAGAGCTTTTTAGTGCTGTCATTGCCAATTTAGTTTCCAGAGAGTTTGTTTAGTTTATCCTTCCACAGGTGGTGATTAATGAAAATTTTTATATATTCTACCTTTTTTCCCTAATGGTAATCCAAGGAGGTACTTTTTACCAAGGATGATCTTTTGATACAAAATTATCAAAAGGTGTTTAAATGTAAATATACTTACATTTTAACATTAAAAATATTTTTAACAAATACTTTGAGCAACTGTTATGTTTAGCTTTGAGGATGCCAAAGAAATATAGGGTATACCTTTTTGTCTGCAGAAAGGTACACATACTACAGGATCATACAATATAGAGGGGGAAAGGTTTTGTTCTAAAAAGAATTTTTTTTAAATCATACTTTTTCTCATTAAATTTATCTGATCATTTTGTTCTTTTCCAGTGAAGCTTTGCCCTTTTTCCTACTTCTGATTGACCTTTCCAGAGCAAGTGCATTAGCAAAGTTTGCCCTCAGTTCCAACTCACAGGTAAGTATTATTTATAAGATAGTGGTGTGAATAGTATTCTTTTTTTCAGTTTACATTAATAGGAAGGATTAATAGAGTTTCTTCATAGTCCAGGATTTAAGAATTGCCCAAAGTTTTAAGTTTAATTCTCAAGTCCCAAGACTGGTCTCTATAAGTGCCCCAGGAACAGTCCCCTTTATCTAACAACTCAATTATGATTCTGTAGCTACTGGAATTTTGAATTGCCTCCATTTTTCTTTTTGAAAGTTTTCAAAAATTATGGTAATAATTTTTGGGTAAATAAGAGTATTTTCCTAGTGAAACACATCAGAGAGCAGAACAGGATCTAATGGAAGAGAACCCCAGGGCTGATTGATTGATTGATTGATTTGAGATGTAGTCTCACTGTCGCCCAGGCTGGAGTGCAGTGGCGAGATCGTGGCTCACCGCAACCTTCTCCTGGGTTCAAGGGAGTCTTCAGAGCCTCAGCCACCCGAGTAGCTGGTATTACAGGCGTGCACCACCATCCCTGGCTAATTTTTGTGTTTTTAGTAGAGACGGAGTTTTGCCATGTTGGCCAGGCTGGTCTTTAATTCCTGACCTCAAGTGATCCACCCACCTCGGCCTCCCAAAGTGCTGGGATTAAAGATGTGAGCCACCGTGCCTGGTCAGACTTATTTTTAAACCCCTTAAATTAACACTAGCGTTATTTCCTATTTTAAGTTTCTTCTTAATGTTCATAAGTCACTTTGAAGAACCTAACCTTTTTAACAATATTATATCAGAGCATTTTGAGTATAAAATAGTACACAATTCTGCCCTGATTATTTATTGATAAATGTGTATGGTCATTTGAACATGTTAACAAGGAAATGAGTTTGGTTTTGTTAATACTAATATGATCTCATAAAAAATTTGCAACTAAGCTTCTGCCATGGTAGGCAAAAATATAGAATGTTGTAGGGTTTAATTATGTGGGATTTAAATGACAGAGTTAATGCGCGACCTCAAAGGAATATTCCTAAGAAATATCTTATTCAGTGGAAAGGGAATCAGGGCACTATATGTTCTTTTTTAAAAATTTGGCTGGGTGCAGTGGCTCACCCCTGTAATCCCAGCACTTCAGGAGGCCGAGGCAGGCAGATCAGCTGAGGTCAGGAGTTCGAGATCAGCCTGGCCAACGTGGTGAAACCCTGTCTCTACTAAAAATACAAAAATTAGCTGGGCATGGTGGTGGGTGCCTATAATCCCAGCTACTCGGGAGGCTGAGGCAGGACAATCGCTTGAACCCAGGAGGCGGAGGTTGCAGTGAACCAAGATCGAGCCATTGCATGTTGCACTCCAGCCTGGGAAACAAAGTGAGACTCCATTTCAAAAAAGAAAAAAAAATTCATTTTTAAATCCGTCATAATACCATCACACTTTCTATCTTGAATACCTGTTAGTTTTATCATATTGTATATTTTACTCTTTGAATAGTAATTTGGTATTAATATAAGCCATAGGATGCTCTAACATTTAAAAAAGTTATTTTGTCCCTTGCCCTCATTGATATGTTTGATCCGTTTTAGGATGAAGTAAGGGAAAATATTGCTCGTGGAATGGCAATTTTAGGTCCAACGTTTACCCTCGATGCTCTTGTTGAATGTCTTGTGATTGGAGTTGGTACCATGTCAGGTTTGTAAGCAATTTTTGCCATATTTTAAAATAGGTATGTCACTAAAGAGGAAAAAGAACATCTTGGATTTGTATTATTTATTGTTAAATTCTGACTTTTAAATTACTCTTAAAATTTTTTATTATATTTGTGATATTTTTGTTCATTTGCTTTCTTTTGTTTGGTTTTTTAACCAACATTGCATTCCAAGGTTGGTCTGGAAGACACCTTCCAGGCCCTGCTGTTACTTAGACTCAACTGGTGACTTGGTTTTTTGTGTTTTAATTATCATGTAGGGAGAAAAGAGTCAGGAATTGGACAGATCTGAGTAAGATTCACCTAATAAGGTGATTGGAAATATTAATCCAGTAGTAAGCAGTACATCTCAGCAAGCACCCAGCATTAGCTTCAACACATGTTTCTTCATTCTTAATTTGGATAGTAGAGAATTAGATACTAATATCAAACATAGGACTTCATTATGTAGAATAAAAATTACAGCCTGGCATGGAAATTTGCCAGAAGGAATATATTATGGTGTGTGAAGGTCTCCTAATCATTAGGACTATATTTTATGACTTTCTCATAAAGACCATACTTAGTTAACTACTGTACCTTAGAGCCCTCAGTGAGATGCCTCATTCTTTCAGAAGTAAATGATCTAACTTTTAAGGGTGTAAATTACTGTCATTAGTTTAGGCCTTTTCAGTGGATAGTATTTTAAAAATGTAATATTGCTTCTAACTTTCTGAGAGTAAATTATTATTTAGTTATTTCTTTTATTCAACAAAGATTTTATTTAGCAGATAAAATATTTTTTAATTTTAAAAATTTACTTACCTTAAAATTTACTTTTGGGAGTACAATTTTATGAGTTTTGATAATGACATAGCCATGTAACCAGCACTACACTCAAGAAAAAATGTTGATCAGGTGAAAATGTACTTGTATGATTTTATTCAAACAAAAGAATATATGAGAAGAGGATTCGCCAGGAAGTAATAGTTGGGCCATGAAACCACGGGGTTATTCATTGAAATAATAATGATGTGAAAAGCAGTTGGGCGATGAGTTTTGTCATGATATGGTCAGAAAAGTAGACAAAGGAAGTGATTAGATTTGTGGTTGGAGAGGGCAGTGAGACATTTACAGCTATACAGAAATGGTGTAATTAGAGATTTGGGTTAGGGTAGAAAAGGACAGATTTAACACATATTAACTTGGAAGTAACCCTTTGAAAAAGCCAGTACAAAAAGTAGAAAGTCTTAGCTTCTTGGATGCATGTGGATTGGTGCTGTTTCTTTGTGTATAGAGAGACTTATCTGGGGACAAAGTAAGGAAGAATGCCTGGAGAGCATATGGCAACAACATGAGTGAATATTGTGCAGAGAGAAATAGTAGATAGTCAAGTCAGGAAAGCATTGGTCAAGTATGGTTTCGATGGCCTCAAGTTTGAAAAGATTATATTCAGCTGCTGTTTAAAATGTAGTTTGATTTATAATGCTTTTGTTATTGTGATTGTGTAGCCTCTTGAATTTCCACATTTGAGGGTAATTGTGTAATTAAAAATATACAATATATGCTTGTTCTAGTCAGTCAAATGATATCTTAAAATTTAGGAAATAAAATACAACTTTGGGTTTTTGTGAGCAGTTTTTATAGGACAATTTAAATTTATGTTTCAAAGCATTGTTATGTTTGACATCAGAAATATGTTTTTTATTATGCTCAAGGTTATTTGTAAAGTGAGAGAGAAGGATTTGGTGGTAATCTAAGGTCTCTTCTAGCCTCTGTAATTCGGTTGTTTTCTATTTGAGATTACCAAATGATACCTTAAGCATTTTGTAGTGGATTATGTTTGTTAATTTTTAATCTTGAGTTGCCATTTTGTATTATATCATTTTCCAAACAGATCAATGAAATAACCAAAATTATAAGAACTTCAGTAGTCATCATAGAGGTTATATTGAAATTAGAGTTTGTTGGTACACCAAAAATAATTATTTTGATCTTATATCAGGACTGGCATAACTGGCAGGATATTCTACTTATATAAAAAATCCTTGGTTAATTGGCAAATTGCTTTTCTCCTAAGAAGTGGGATTAGATCAATAGTGTAACTGGGGTTTTGCTCCATTAGAGTAGCTTGCACGCTCCATATTTCATAACAAGGCACTACTGCTTGACAAAAAGGAGTTGGAAACACATATGTTTATCAGTTGTGTATTAAACACTACGATTCTGCCTGGCATTGTGATATTGGGGACATGGGAGAAGGCAAGAGCTTTGCCCTTGAGGGACTTACAGTTCTGTGGTTATTCCTGCTGTTCCCTAAGGCTTGGCATCACCTCTGAGTTGCTAATTCTATTTCCAGTAAATGGCAAGGAGCTTAATGTATTGATATTTTCATGTATTTGTCTACCTGCAGGAAGACAAATATATCCTTGTGATACATGCAGCATCAAAAATACACACACTTTACTAGTTATATCTTTAATTTTTCTCTAACCAGGGGTTCGTCAGCTTGAAATTATGTGCTGCTTTGGCTGCATGTCAGTTCTTGCCAACTACTTCGTGTTCATGACTTTCTTCCCAGCTTGTGTGTCCTTGGTATTAGAGGTAAGACCAGTTCTTACATATGGCACTAGTAGAAGAGTAATATTTCTGCTTACCTCATTTTACCTGAACAGAATCAGTACCTTCTAATGTCACACTGACTTAATTTGTAGCTTTCTCGGGAAAGCCGCGAGGGTCGTCCAATTTGGCAGCTCAGCCATTTTGCCCGAGTTTTAGAAGAAGAAGAAAATAAGCCAAATCCTGTAACTCAGAGGGTCAAGATGATTATGGTAATGACATAGTTTTCTTCTCCTTTTAGTATCCTCACTTCCAGTCTCATTCTTTTAAGATTTCTTATTTTCTACAATTTTTGGCTCATTCGATGATACTGCGCCCCCTTCTTCCTTTTTTTCTTAATGTGTTCATTTCTTTGAGGCTCCTGGTCTTTATTAGCCCCTCTCTCCTAAGCAAACTTTTTAAGTTCCTCCACCTTATCTCCCTTTGAAAGCCTGTTCTTTGGGATGTTTTCAGTAGTTCAGTGGGGTCACTACTTTATTTAGTTGCATAGCAAGCTTGGGGCTTTCTTTTTCATGGTAAGAGGAAGCTATGAGAGATAATGTCTGGTTGTCCATTTGCTAGGGATAAGAAATTTAAGTTCTGTTGATATGCAGAGGATACATTATTTTTAAAATTTTATTTCAGTCTCTAGGCTTGGTTCTTGTTCATGCTCACAGTCGCTGGATAGCTGATCCTTCTCCTCAAAACAGTACAGCAGATACTTCTAAGGTTTCTTTAGGACTGGATGAAAATGTGTCTAAGAGAATTGAACCAAGTGTTTCCCTCTGGCAATTTTATCTCTCTAAGTAAGTTAACTGATATCTACTTTGTGATATATTAATCATAGTACTCAATGCTAATATAAGTTCAGATTGTGTCCTTTACATTTCTGAATAATATTTTAATTTGCTTTCTTTTATTTAGAATGATCAGCATGGATATTGAACAAGTTATTACCCTAAGTTTAGCTCTCCTTCTGGCTGTCAAGTACATCTTCTTTGAACAAGCAGAGACAGAATCTACACTCTCGTTAAAAAACCCTATCACATCTCCTGTAGTGACACAAAAGAAAGTCCCAGACAACTGTTGTAGACGTGAGCCTGTGCTGGTCAGAAATAACCAGAAGTGTGATTCAATAGAGGAAGAGACAGGGATAAACCGAGAAAGAAAAGGTAACTTGTTATTCTCTTCACTTTCAGTCCTTCATTGCTTCTTCAAAAAATAGTAAGTTTTCAAAATTTTGTGCCGTGTTGTGAGATTTCTTTTGATCTCTTGAACAGTTGAGGTTATAAAACCCTTAGTGGCTGAAACAGATACCCCAAACAAAGCTACATTTGTGGTTGGTAACTCCTCCTTACTCGATACTTCATCAGTACTGGTGACACAGGAACCTGAAATTGAACTTCCCGGGGAACCTCGGCCTAACGAAGAATGTCTGCAGATACTTGGGAATGCAGAGGTGAGGACGATACATAAACTCCAACGTGGCATTTTTCATTACAAAGGAGCTTTTTCAAGGAAGAAAAATCTAGTATCTGCTGAACACTACAGCTAAGTTCTGGGCACCGTGTAACATAACTAACAGATACTATCTTCTTTCTTTATTTCCCACAATCTTGAGAGGTAGGTAGAATTACCTGTTTTCTCGATGAGAACGTTGAGGTTCCAGTATGTTTAATTTCCCCAAGTAGTACATCTAGGAAATGGTAAAGCTGATAGCAGGGTCCAAGATTTTCTGACTCCAGAGTCAAAACTCTTTCTAGTTTATTACTGTTTATCACAGAGATGAGCGACTACTGTATTCTCATAGGTGTGTTGAGGCCTAGAAAGAGTTTAACACAGAGACAAGTTTCAAAGATACAAGAAAGTTTTTGTTTTATTTTGTAAGCTTGATACCCATGAGGAAGCTTGCTTTTTTTTCTGAGATTTGAAGAGGGTCTTCTACCTACATGACCATATCAATCTACTCATGCTTTCATGCAAATAATCATGTTCCATCCATGTCTGCTTAATATGGTTAATTCTTTCTTTTAAATATATTTTAATACGTTTGTTGGCAAAATGCAATTTTTCACCAGTTTTATTGAGGTATACTTGGCAAATGAAATTTTATTTTATTATTATTATTATTTTGGGAGACAGAGTGTCATTCTGTCACCCAGGCTGGAGTATAGTGGCACCATCTTGGCTCACTGCAACCTCCACCTCCCAGGTTCAAGTGATTCTTGTGTATCAGCCTCCTGAGTAACTGGGATTACAGGCATGTGCCACCATGTCTGGCTAGTTTTTGTATTTTTAGCAGAGATGGGGTTTCACCATGTTGGCCAGGCTGGTCTCAAACTCCTGGCCTCAAGTGGTCTGTCTGCCTTGGCCTCCCAAAGTGCTGGGATTACAGGCATGAGCCACTGCACGCCCGGCCTGCATTCTTTAATCATATACTTTTTAGCTGAACTTAGTCATTGTTCTTTAAACGCAGTTCCCAACTCTGGGTTTCTATTGTTTTTGTCATCTGACATGCCTCCCCATCTCCAGGTGTTCACACCTTCAGGGCAAATGCTAGCATCTGTGAAATCTATCTCAATTCCGCCAAACAGAAGTAACCTTTCTTTTCTGAAGCATCCTTTATATAGAGACTGTGCATTTTTAATGGCAGTTGTACTTTGTTGCTTATATCATATTTACATGAATATCTCCATTATTAGACATCAGGCTCTTAGAAGGCCAAGTCCATGTCTTGAGAAGGCTTTGGATTTCATAGGTGCTCAGTAAACTTTAAGAGAATGAATGAATTTTCATTGACAATACATACACCAGCTAATGTTTATCTTACTATTCTTTTGAAAAATTAGACTAATATTAGTGTTTGCAAAGAAGATCCTTGAATAAATCCACAGGTAGTAGTCACAAAATTGAATTACTGGTACCAGTTTTGTGGAAGGTGGTGACTGTGAATGTGTGTGTATATATGTATGTATGCATATGTATGTATATCACCACCACAAGCAGAGTCAAGAGACAGCTAATAAACCAAGAGAAAATATTGGCAATTTATGTTTAAGGCTAAAGGGCTAATCTCTAATATATAAAAAGCTCCTGCAAACTGATGAGACTAAATTTTTATCTAATTTTTTAAAAGCAGATAATATAATCAGTCTATTGTCAGGAAAAAAGTACATGTGGCTCTTAAAAATGTGAAAAGGTGATTAACTTCATCCTAAGAGAACTGCAAATTAAAATTGTACTTGAGATATTTTCACTCATCAGATTGTCAATAATCCCAGGGTTTAATAACATACTCTATTGAGGTTGTCGGGAAAAGTCTTGTCTTGTTTTTTTTTTGTTGTTGTTGTTGTTTGTTTCTTTTGAGAAGGAGTTTTGCTGTTGTTGCCCAGGCTAGAGTGCAGTGGCGTGATCTTGACTCACCGCAACCTCTGCCTCCCAGGTTCAATTGATTCTCCTGCCTCAGCCTCCCAAGTAGCTGGGATTGCAGGCATGTGCCACCAAGCCTGGCTAATTTTTTATTTTTAGTAGAGACGGGGTTTCTCCATGTTTGTCAGGCTGGTCTCGAACTCTGGACCTCGGGTGATCTGCCCATCTTGGCCTCCCAAGGTGCTGGGATTATAGGCGTGAGCCACTGCCCCCAACCTGGAAAGGTCTTTTCTTACATTGGTGGTGAGAAGGCAATTGGATAGTGTTAATTCAAATTAATAAAGTTGTAAAAATTATAAAAATTTATAAGATTATAAATGTTCATACCCTTTGGCCCAACACTTGTGTGAATTTATACCCATATATATGCGTGCGTGTGTGTGTGTGTGTGTGTGTGTATTTATAATCATGCATAAAAAAGTCTGGATGGATACACAATAAAATAGCGGTACCTATTTATGTGTAGTTAGCAAAGAACTGGGCAGATGGTAGACAGAGATGGGATGAAGACTTTTTGTTATATCTCTTTTAATATTTAGTTTTTAAACCATGTGAATATCTTGCCTGTTCAGGATATTAAAAATAGAAAGTTTACTAGAGTTTAAACAATAGCTGTTACATCTGACACACACTTGAAACCTTGCTAAATTCACATTTATTTTTCTTTTTATGGTGTATTAGTGCAAGCCTGTCTTTGTATTGTAAAATCTAATGATATGGTATTTATATTATTTTTGTTTGGCATTTTTTGTATTAAATGAATTGTTATTTTGCGGCGGTATCTTTTTTTTTTTGTTTTGTTTTGTTTTGAGAGAGTCTCGCTCTGTCGCCCAGGCTGGAGTGCAGTGGCCGGATCTCAGCTCACTGCAAGCTCCGCTTCCCGGGTTTACGCCATTCTCCTGCCTCAATCTCCCGAGTAGTTGGGACTACAGGCGCCCGCTACCTCGTCCGGCTAGTTTTTTGTATTTTTTAGTAGAGACGAGGTTTCACCGTGTTAGCCAGGATGGTCTCGATCTCCTGACCTCGTGATCCGCCCGTCTCGGCTTCCCAAAGTGCTGGGATTACAGGCTTGAGCCACCGCACCCGGCCCCGGAGGTATCTTTTAATTAAAAACTACAGTGATTTAATTTAAAAATTACATTATTTTAACTTAGCATTGTGTGTATTAAATGGTTTATAACATGAACTATAGTCTTTCAAGCCTTCTGTTTCATCTCTCTCTCTAACCCCAATTTCATTTTTTTCTCCATTTCTTTAGAAAGGTGCAAAATTCCTTAGTGATGCTGAGATCATCCAGTTAGTCAATGCTAAGCATATCCCAGCCTACAAGTTGGAAACTCTGATGGAAACTCATGAGCGTGGTGTATCTATTCGCAGACAGTTACTTTCCAAAAAGCTTTCAGAACCTTCTTCTCTCCAGTACCTACCTTACAGGGATTATAATTACTCCTTGGTATGTTGTTTTCTTGATTAAGAGAGGTTTGCTTTGTATGTTTTTAATCTTTTTCTTTTCTTGATTAGTTTCATATATGTACATAGTTTTATAAAACATTTTCCTTTTAAATCATTTTACCCTAATTTTTTATTCTGCTTATGATGTAGGTCATAGAAATCAAAAATATTTTTCCTGTTTTTATAGTCATTACTCAAAGATTTTAGTATTGTAAACACTTTTTAAAGGTAAATTAAAAATTTTGTTTAAAAAGAATACATACTAAAGGATTATGTTTGAAGATAGTTATTAATGACAAGCTGAGATGAGTTTTTGTGCATTTTACTATATAGATTTTCATTTGGTGCCTGACTTTACCTTGTAGGTGATGGGAGCTTGTTGTGAGAATGTTATTGGATATATGCCCATCCCTGTTGGAGTAGCAGGACCCCTTTGCTTGGATGGAAAAGAATTTCAGGTTCCAATGGCAACAACAGAAGGTTGTCTTGTGGCCAGCACCAATAGAGGCTGCAGAGCAATAGGTGTAAGTTGGCATTTATATATTTGCCAGTTTTAAAATACATCATGGGCAAGGCAATGAGAAGAGTTTTTTTTTTTTTTTTTTTTGAGACGGAGTCTCGCTCTGTCGCCCAGGCTGGAGTGCAGTGGCCGGATCTCAGCTCACTGCAAGCTCCGCCTCCTGGGTTCACGCCATTCTCCCGCCTCAGCCTCCCGAGTAGCTGGGACCACAGGCGCCCGCCACCTCGCCCGGCTAATTTTTTGTATTTTTTAGTAGAGACGGGGTTTCACCGTATTAGCCAGCATGGTCTCGATCTCCTGACCTCGTGATCCGCCCATCTCGGCCTCCCAAAGTGCTGGGATTACAGGCTTGAGCCACCGCGCCCGGCCGAGAAGAGTTTTAAGGACAATTAGTTGATACCTTTTGGGTCAAGCATGAGCGTTTTTGGGTAACATGTGCTTGCTTCTCTAACATATACTGTGTAGCTTGGTGGAGGTGCCAGCAGCCGAGTCCTTGCAGATGGGATGACTCGTGGCCCAGTTGTGCGTCTTCCACGTGCTTGTGACTCTGCAGAAGTGAAAGCCTGGCTCGAAACATCTGAAGGGTTCGCAGTGATAAAGGAGGCATTTGACAGCACTAGCAGGTGTGTGAGCGGATTTGTATGTACATTTATATCTATTTATTTTAGAACCAGTGTCATTTTCTGTGATTACCAAACATAATTGTTAACATATTACCTCCTTAAGAGCACATAACAGAATATCAACTTTAAAGCTATTCATTCAAAATAAGTAATATTTATGCTTGGTTGGGGGGAAAAAAAGAATCTTGATTCAAATGAATAGCTCCACAGAGGTAAATTAGTAAGAAAAAAAAAAAGTGTGAGCTAGTAATTTTGATTAGACTGTTACTTTGCCTAGGAGATTTTTAGAAAAAAAGATTTTCCAGATAGGAGAGAAGTATTAGTATAATAGACTTACTTTAAATAAAGAAAATTAAATTTATAAAGTAGTATAATCAATACAAATGATAACCACAATATAGTTCAAGCTAACACATTTGTTTTTATGTGAACTGTGTAAGTTTATTAAGAAATAATTGTGACTGGGCGCGGTGGCTCATGCCTGTAAGCCCAACACTTTGGGAGGCCAAGGCAGGCAGATCACTTGAGGCCAGGAGTTCGAGACCAGCCTGACTGACATGGCGAAACCCTGTCTCTATTCAAAATACAAAAATTGGCTGGGCATGGTGGCCTGTGCCTGTAATCCCAGCTACTCAGGAGGCTAAGGCAGGAGAATTTCTTGAACCTGGGAGGTGGATGTTGCAGTGAGCTGAGATCACGCCATTGCACTCCAGCCTGGGTGACAGAGCGAGACTCCATCTCAGAAAAATAAATAAATAAATAAAGAATAAAATACAATCTTTGCATCTTTTATTTATAGATTTGCACGTCTACAGAAACTTCATACAAGTATAGCTGGACGCAACCTTTATATCCGTTTCCAGTCCAGGTCAGGGGATGCCATGGGGATGAACATGATTTCAAAGGTAAGTGTAGGCAGAGTATCTGAAAGTACTTTTATTAAAAGGTAAATATTGATTGATATAACTCATGTTATATCAATCAGGCATTTGTTGATTGGTATTCCTTACATTTGATAGATTTAATTTAGACTTGGCATTACACATATCCTGAGTTTACTCAGGACTGGGAACAGTCTTAGTGTTGACATTTCAAAACTTTATCTAGTCAAGAGACCACCTTTGAAGCTGACCTCTTCCAGAGACGTCAAGATTCGTCTTTAAGAACAGCAATATAATCCCAGTACTTTGGGAGGCCAAGGCAAGGAGATTGCTTGGGGTCTGGAGTTTAAGACCAGCCTGGGCAACACAGTGACATGCCATCTCTACAAGCAATAAAAAAAAAATAGCTGGGCATAGTGGCACATACCTGTGGTCCTCGCTACATGGTAGGCTGAGGTGGGAAGTTAGCTTGAGCCTAGGAGCTTGAGGCCAGCTTGGGCAATGTAGCAAGACCCTGACTCCATTCATCCATCTGTCTGCCCGTCCGTTCGTCTGTCCGTTTTGAATTTAGGATATTTTCTACTTATGTGGGGTTTACAGTCTAATAAACCTATCAAAAGTCAAGGAGCATTGCCAATAAACAGTATGGCAGTTCAACAACTTAAAAATAGAATTACCATATGATCCAGCAGTTGCACTTCTGGGCATATACCCAAAAGAACTGAAAGCAGTTCTCAAAGAGATATTTGTACACCTATGTTTGTAGCAGCATTTTTCATAATAGCCATGAACTGGAATCAACCTAAGTGTTCATTGTTGGATGAATGGACAACAAATTAGATGTATTTGTATGTGTGTGTATGTATATGTCTATATAAAATGGAATATTACTCAGCTTTAAAAAGGGAGGAAATTATAGCACATGATACAACATGGATAAACGTTGATGACTTTATGCTAAATGAAATAAACCAGTCACAAAAAGACAAATACTATATCATTCCACTTGAATCAGGTGTCCAGAATAGTCAAATTCATAGAGACAGAAAGTAGAATGGTGGTTATCATGGGTTTGGGGAAGGGGAAAATGGGTGGTTGTTATTTAGTAAGTACAGAGTTTTTGTTTTATGAGATGAAAAGAGTTCTGGGAGGAAAGACATGGAACCGGCCCAAATGCCCATCAATGATAAACTGGATAAAGAAAATGTGGCACATATACACCATGGAATACCATGCAGCCATAAAAAAGGAATGAGATCATGTCCTTTGCAGGGACATGGATGAGCCTGGAAACCATCATCCTCAGCAAACTAACACAGGAACAGAAAACCAAACACCACACCTTCTCACTTGTAAGTGGGAGTTGAACAGTGAGAACACACGAACACAGGGAGGGGAACAACACACACCGAGGCATGTCGGGGGGTTGGGGGCAAGGGGAAGAGCATTAGCACAAATACCTAATGCATGTGGGGCTTAAAATCTATATGACAGGTTGATGGGTGCAGCAAACCACCATGGCACATGTATACCTATGTAACAAACCTGCACATTCTGTGCATATATCCCAAAACTTAAAAAAAAAAAAAGAGTCCTGGGTATTTGTTGCATTGCAGTGTGAATATACTTACCACTGTATACCTAAAAATGGGTAGGATGGTAAATTTTATGTGTTTTACCACAATAAAATTATTTTTTAAATTGCCAATAAGTATGTTTTGGGTTATTGAGGTATGAGTCATTAATTGAATTAATTCTGTTTAATTGGAAGTAATTGGAAAGCTTATTTGTGTTTTATGTATATTAAAGCTCAATGACTTTCCACCTCACAAGATCGACTCTTATGACTCACTTCTCTTTACAGACTGCATTACTTGGGGTTTTAGGTAACAGCTGAATAATTAGAAGATGGAATTTATTACTCATTCCCCAGTGACATATAAATATAAGTATCCTTATTGAGTATTTTTAACATTATCATTTTTTATCTACATCCTATTCAACAATGACTACAAAGAACTTGGTTTTCTTACCAAGAAAGAAACACATTAGGAATCTATACCTGACCAAGAAAGTAATTGTGATGGTTAATAAAACAGCTGTTACTTTTGTGCTCAGTTTCTTTGAAGTATAGTTATTACACTTAGAAATATATCATAGATACAAATAAATTCTTCTCATAAGGATGAATATTTCATGCATTTTAATATGTGTGTGTTTTGCGTTCTTGTTAACAGGGTACAGAGAAAGCACTTTCAAAACTTCATGAGTATTTCCCTGAAATGCAGATTCTAGCTGTTAGTGGTAACTATTGTACTGACAAGAAACCTGCTGCTATAAACTGGATAGAGGGAAGAGGAAAATCTGTTGTTTGTGAAGCTGTCATTCCAGCCAAGGTTGTCAGAGAAGTGAGTGACTGGATAGATAACTTATCTTTTTTATTTTGTAATCTTTAATTGTATTTAAAACTAGGGTAAAGGAGTATTAACATTTTAAATAAAGTTAAATATATGGGACAGTGTTTTCCATCAAAGATGGCTGTTGTACCTTGCCACCTGCCTATGTGTATCTAATCCATAGGAACAAACTTTACTGATTTTTTTTTAATTATTATTTTTTAATGGAGGATAGAACTTGAATGGGGCCACATCTAAACTTTGTTTTCTGGAGATGCAGAAAGATAGATTTGGGTAACATTCCCCTGAACCTTCTGGAGGAACATCTAAATGTACACAGCTCTGTTTTCTAGGTATTAAAGACTACCACAGAGGCTATGATTGAAGTCAACATTAACAAGAATTTAGTGGGCTCTGCCATGGCTGGGAGCATAGGAGGCTACAACGCCCATGCAGCAAACATTGTCACTGCCATCTACATTGCCTGTGGACAGGTGAGCTCTCCAGCCTCCACTTCCCTTGTTACGTCTTTCTGAGTGAAAGAAGTATATTGTAGATTTTTTCTTTTCTTTTTTCCAGGATGCAGCACAGAATGTTGGTAGTTCAAACTGTATTACTTTAATGGAAGCAAGTGGCCCCACAAATGAAGATTTATATATCAGCTGCACCATGCCATCTATAGAGATAGGAACGGTGGGCGGTGGGACCAACCTGCTACCTCAGCAAGCCTGTTTGCAGGTATGATGTATCAGGCATAGAGTCCACATGCCTAGTTCCAACTCTGGGTTTCTCTTTCTAGCTGAGACTATGTATCACTCACCTCTATATTTTAATTGGTCTTTTCAAAACTCTTTTGTCATATCAGCCTAATCCATTGTGTCCAAATAGGCATGTTTCAGCTTATGCTTAGATAAGAAAGTAGATGAAGAGAGCAGATGAATGTTCATCTACTGAGTAAAGGGTACTGCCAGTGAGGCTGTGAATATGATGTTAGCTATGGTGTTATGCACTGTCAGTCGTGGCTGTCAAGTCTTGGAAAGTTAGTACGTCCAGTGGAGTCTAGTTCTATTCTAATGCCATTTATAGTTGCCCTGTTTTTAGTTGATTGAGTAAGAAATTGTTCATGATTTTAAGGGTGAATCTTGCTGTGTCTCTCTCTGGCTACAGATGCTAGGTGTTCAAGGAGCATGCAAAGATAATCCTGGGGAAAATGCCCGGCAGCTTGCCCGAATTGTGTGCGGGACCGTAATGGCTGGGGAATTGTCACTTATGGCAGCATTGGCAGCAGGACATCTTGTCAAAAGTCATATGATTCACAACAGGTAATACCCAAAGATATATTTAACATGTTTTCCCTATATTTCAAAAAATATGCAGTGTAAAAACTTACTACTCAGCTACTGTAGTCCCAAGTTAAAATTCTACATTCCTGATGTTTATATATTGCTACTTTGTCATTTTCTACCATAGGTCGAAGATCAATTTACAAGACCTCCAAGGAGCTTGCACTAAGAAGACAGCTTGAATAGCTTGACAGTTCTGAACTGGAACACGGGCATTGGGTTCGAAAGGACTAACATAAAATCTGTGAATTAAAAAAGCTCAATGCATTGGCTTGTTGAGGATGAATAGATGTAATCACTGAGACAACCACTTGGTTTTTGACTCTTTCAGAGAGGTCTCAGGTTCTTTCCATGCAGATTCCTCAGATCTGAACACAGTTTAGTGCTTTACATGCTGTGCTCTTTGGAAAGATTTCAACAAGAATATTGTACGTTAAAGCATCAAAGATGGTAATCTACAGCTCACCTCTGAAGGCAAATACAAGCTGGGAAAAAAGTTTTGATGAAATTCTTGAAGTTCATGGTGATCAGTGCAATTGACTTTCTCCCTCACCCCTGCCGATTGAAAATGGATTTTAAAATTATACTATAGCTGACGAAACTCCTGATTTTGTAGTTAATTTATTAAGTCTGGGATGTAGAACTTCAAGAAGTAAGAGCTAAGTTCATATTTGTAAATTAATTCTTCATTTGGTGCTGGTCTATTTTGATTTTGGGGGGTAATCAGCATTATTCTTCAGAAGGGGACCTGTTTTCTTCAAGGGAAGAAACACTTATTCCCACACTACAGAATAATGTGTTAAACGTGCTAAATAGTTCTGTCAGGAAAACAAATCACTGCATTTATCTCCGCAGGCTATTTGTTCAGAGAGGCCTTTTGTTTAAATATAAATATTTGTCTAGATTGGCTATAACATGTCTTTCAGCATTAGGCTTTTAAGAAACACCGGGTTTTGTATTCATTACTAAAGATATCAGAGCTCTTAAATGTTGCTTAGATGAGGGTGAGTGTCAAATGCAAGCAAGACTGGGACCTTAGAAATCAATGGAGAAACACAGTTTTGAAAGAAAAATGCCATTTCTCTAAGCCAACTTTAATTGCTTAAGAGACATTTTTATTTAGTTGAAAAATCTAGTTTTTTTTTTTTTTTTTTGTAAACTGTATCAAATCTGTATATGTTGTAATAAAGCTTCTTATGCTAGTTTATTGGAAGTGTTCAAGAAATAAAAATCAACTTGTTTACTGATAAAATACTCTAGCTTGGGCCAGAGAAGATAATGTTCTTTAAGGTTGTCCAGGAAACCCTGGCTTGCTTGCGGAGCCTAATGAAAGGGAAAGTCAACTTTCAGAGCCAGTGAAGGAGCCACGTGAATGGCCTAGTTCCTGTGGCCAGGAGGTTGGTGACTGAAACATTTACAGAGGGCTCTTTGATGGACCCATGAACGCTCTTAGCTTCCTCAGGGGATCAGCAGAGTTATTGAATCTTAATTTTTTTTTAATGTACAAGTTTTGTATAAATAATAAAGAACTCCTTATTTTGTATTACATCTAATGCTTCAAGTGTTGGTCTTGGAAAGCTGATGATGTCTCTTGTAGAAGATGGACTCTGAAGAACATTCCAGTAAACCATGGCAGCATGGAGAGCCTCTTAGTGATTGCGTCTGCGGTGTTAATGTGGAAGATTTACCTTTTCCGTTGTACGTAAAGCCTAAATTGTTTTTGTTGTGACTTTTTAGCCAGTGACTCTTTTTCTGAGCTTTTCATGGAAGTGGCAGTGAAAAATATGTTGAGTGTTCATTTTAGGACTGTAATTAATATCTTGCTAAATTAATGTTTTGTACAATTACTATATTGTATACATTTTGTTATAGAATACTTTTTTTCTAGTTTTAGTAAATAATGAAAAGGAAGTTAATACCAATAAGTGTAAGCAGTAACCTTTTTTTCTTTGGATTAATCCTAGCCCTGCCTGAGGTCTGGAAGCTTGTAAAGTCTGGTCATAGTAGTAACCTGTAATTCATGCGAGGAGTCACATGACCATTCTCAAACTCTAAAACATTGATAGCAGTATTCTATTGCATTAAAATCAGCTTTCTTAGAGCATTTGATTAGTTCAGATTTATGTCAACTAGACATCTTTTGGATAGTGAGAGTGGGAAGGCTAGTTAAGGAGAAGAGGGGCAACCACAACCAAAGAGCCATTGCAAGCATTTAAGCTGTGTGAGCTGAATTGGAGAGGGGAATTTGTACAGCTTAGCATAGCTGAGGATGGCCTCTTTAGAAATTATTGTGAGTCAATAATTTACATAAAATGATTGACTACACTTTTGCTGTAGTTAGAGGTAAAAAGGTATGTATGAGCCACTAAGAAAGAACCAAGGCCCAGATACTAGAGGATCAGTTTGAGTTTTTCTCTGAAATGACCTGTGGTCACCTGTATGCTCAGCCCTCTTCAGGGTGGAACAGGCTGGACAGAAGAGAGTGAAGGATCTTCAAGCCTGCTTTCCGCCTGGGTGATAAGCTGAGCAATGAGATGCATGTGGCAGGACAGGATGTTTGATTTCAGGAGACAATACAGGATTAAATCCAAGGGGCACATCTCACACTGAAGGATCTGAGTTTAGATAAGAGGACAAAGAACAGCAAAACACATCAATACCAATCTCCTGAGCATTATGTTCATTGTGGAGTGTTTTTTTCATGACCAGTGTTTCTCGAAGTATGCTCCTGTGCTAGGTAAGTCTTGAATTTATTAATTACTTTGCCCAGTTAGCAAAAATAATGGGTAACCTCTACACTGGAAGCCGAGAGAAGATGGCAGATGATTTAGTTTGCAATTATGTGTTTAAAGCTTAACGGAGTGCATTTTTCATTTTGGTGTGCCTGGAACACAGCCCTCCTACCCCCCGTCCCTGCTGTTGTTTTCCATCGTGTGCAAGTTTGAGAGCTGCCGGGGGAGATATGGGCACTCTTGCATCAGGATGTGAGTTTTCTAACAGCTGCTCCCTAAGGCCAAAAGAAGAGCCTCACACTAACACTGGGGTTAGGAGGCTGAATGCAAAAGATGGCTTTAATACTGTGCTCTCAAATGAGTGTGCATCCACCCAGAGGACCTGCTTCAACAGACTGCTGGGCCCCGCCCCAGCAATTTCCTGTTCTCTTGTTCTGGGGTGGGGCCAGAACTTTGGCAGTTAACAGGTGCTGCTGCTGCACGAATAGGTTAGAATTTCAATATGAGGTACCTGGTGGGGCTGTGAATGAATGGTTTTACAAAACTGTTTATTCAGTAGCACAAGGTTGGAAAACACCCGGGGAGTGACCAAGTGTTGGCTAATAAAAATTCAATTGGAATTAACCCAAGAGAGATGTAATAACTAACTAGAAAATGTTACTTGGATTTGGTGCTCCTCATACACCCCCTTCCTGTCCCAGAACAACAATGAAGGTCTTCGCCACCTCTTCAACCTGTGGAGTGACTGCCCCAGAGAGAAGCACGTGCCACCACCTATTCCCTTCACCCTCCTGCTTGTTCCCTGCACTCTGCTGCAAAGGGCCAGATAGGGGGAAAAATTGAGCCCCTTTTAGAAGTATGTATCACTGTCCACTCCCCATCCTCACCCCGCCTGCACTATGAAGTTTGACTACTTTGAACTGTAATGTTCCAGGATTGTAGCACTGGAGCAGGATTAGTCCCAGGCAACAGCATTCCAGTTGGCTAATTCTGAAGCCACTTGGCAGGGAGCGTAAAAGTAGGAGGGCCTTGTGCCAGCTGCTAAGCATACAGGGTGTGTTTATGTGTGTGCGCCAACTGCTAACTAAGCATATAGGGTGTGTGTGTGTGTGTGTGTGTGTGTGTGATGGAAGGAAAGCATCAGGAAGTAATCCAAACTAGAAGGGCTCCGGTCATCCCCTCTGTGTTGATTATGGAAGTACTTTGCTTTCATGTCACTTGCAAATTTGAAGTGGGCTGGAGTGGAGGTGGGGGGCAGTTGAGGGGGCAATTCTGTCTCCACTCTAAAATCAGCTGGGATTGTACTAAGTAGAAGCCTTGCACACAATAAAGTGAATATAGAGCTTTGTTAGCCCTACATGATGTGTGATGTTCTCTTGCAGCCCTGAAGCTCACAAAGGAATTAACAGAGGAGCTTCTACCTTCCTGCCCATTTCACTGTCTAGACTTGGGCTGTAACCTCAAAGGGCTCTTACAATGAAATCAAGCTCTGGTGCATTTCCTCAGTCTTTTCTCATCGAGGACATAACCTGTGAGCTCTCGTTATTAAAACTTCATCCCCTAATAACAAAAGGTACTCAGATCTGTATGGAGAGCTTGCCTACCTCAGGCCAAGCCTCTTTCAACACATCTGGATGCTCTTACCCAGTGGTCCCCAACCTTTTTTGGCACCAGGGATCAGTTTCGTGGAAGACGATTTTTCTACGGATGGGGTGGGGTTGGGAGGGTGATTTTGGGATGAAACAGTTCCACCTCAGATCAGGCATTAGATTCTCATAAGTGTGCAACCTATGTCCCTCACATGCAGTTCACAATAGGGTGCTTGCTCCTATGAGAATGTAATGCTGCTGATCTGACAGGAGGCGGAGCTCAGGCTAATGCTCGCTCTCCTGCTGCTCACCTCCTGCTGTGCGGCCTGGTTCCTAACAGGCCAGGGACCAGTACCTTATTCAACTGTACAGCAGTTAAATAACTGAGGCTTGCTGGTATATACCAGGAGAATGGTAATTTTAAATGGAAAGTTCTTGGGGTAAAAGCCATTTTTAACTTGCTCAGGACAGCACTTACCTATGCCAGTAGAACTCAAACCTTGAACACCCCATCAGAAAAAGTTTTGGAAACGCACCTCCAATAATTTTTTGTTTTTTGAGACAGAGTCTCACTCTGTCACCCAGGCTGGAGTGCAGTGACACAATCTCAGCTCACTGCAACCTCCGTCTCCCAGGTTCAAGTGATTCTCCTGCCTCAAGCCTCCCAAGTAGCTGGGATTACAGGCATGTACCACCACGCCTGGCTAATTTTTCTATTTTTAGTAGAGACAGAGTTTCACCATGTTGGCCAGGCTGTTAATATTTATTTCTTAAGGAATTACATACATTATCAAACAAAAAATTAAATGATAAAAACATGTTTAAAAAAAGCCAAAGATTTTTAAATTCTATACTGCAGAGATAAATCTTGCCCACATTTTTCTCCAGACTGAGGTCTCTGGTGGGCAGGGACTATGTCTTTTCTTGTTACCTTCAACAAGTGCCTTACATTAAAAGGTCCTCTAAGTTTGTTGAATGGCCGAGGCAACAAGTTAATATACTTAGCACTCATGCCAAACAGAAAACAGTCACAACAGAGGAAGGCAGTGTTGAGGGAGCTGGAAATCCAGAGACCTCCATTGCAGTCCTTGCTGTGAGACTTTATGCTATTCATTTCCTATCTTGTCTTCAGTTTCCTTAACTGTGAAATGAGACAGTTGGCTTCGCTGGCTTCTAAGAAGGTATCTAGCTCTACGTAGTCTATGAAATGCTATATTTATGGTGTCCTCATATAAACACAGAATCAGTTTATCATCCAAAGACGGAAACATGATACATTGTTGTAGTGGATGATATGAATCTCATGTGTATTGATACTTCAGGGAAGAGCCCAGTACCTTCCACAGAGCACCACAGGGATTGTTAGCAGAGGTGACTCAGTCAATCTTTGTTTCCATCATCGCTTCTCAGCAGCTGCACAGCTAACTATCCATAACCCTTTGCAGCCCAGACCTGCTGTGGGCTCCCGACATTTCTTTTGACTCTTTGCTCATCTGCCACTATCTCTGGCTGGGAGAGTTGGCATCTCTTTATAAAGCTTAAGTCCTAGGGGAAAAGAAGATAATGGTGTTCCTTTTCCCGGATCTCATCCTTGCACCTTCTCATTGAAGTTAAAATCTCTTCTGCCCCTCCAGTTTCATTTGCTCCTTCTATTCACAACCTATCCATATATATTTTTTCATTTTTTTGCCACCTTAAACATACACTCTATTGAAACTGCTCTCTGACTTTAGGTGGGGCCTTGTGTTCTACTGGTCAGTTGAGTTGATAAGCTAGAGCCTAGCTTATTAGAGTTTCTAGACTAATACAACAAGCAATATCATAGTAGTTATATAATCCAAATATAAAGGAAAAGGACATACAATAGAACTGAATAGCAGTTGAGGGGGTCGATATAAGTAAGTTCAGAAGTTGGGACCCTGAAGTAGGTTTTAGCTATTGACTAAGGGGAGGATAGCAGGCACTTCCTTAGAAGGTAAGCATGGATTGCTGAGTGACACAGTAAATCTACCTGGCTGTGACAATTTATCTGTATAGAGGACCAAGGAGTCAGGCTGGTAAGACGGAGTAAGGCCAAACTACTAAAAGATGCCTTTGATATGAGACTGAAGTCAAGGAGTGTGGACTCACTCTTGGAGATAAGAGCACTATTGAAACATTTAGCAAGAGGCTGAGGCAGGACAATCGCTTGAACCCGGGAGGCGGAGGTTGCGGTGAGCCGAGATCATGCCATTGTACTCCGGCCTGGGCAACAAGAGCAAAAAACCACCTCAAAACAACAACAACAAAACCATCAGGCTGGGCACGGTGGCTTATGTTGTAATCCCAGCATTTTGGGAGGCTGAGGCAGGTGGATCACTTGAGGCCAGGAGTTCAAGACCAGCCTGGCCAACATGGAGGAACCCCCGTCTCTACTAAAAATAAAAAAATTAGTCTGGCATGGTGGTGCATGCCTTTAATCCCAGCTACTCGGGAGGCTGAGGCACGAGAACCACTTGAACCAGGGAGGCGGAGGTTGCAGTGGAAGATCACGCCTCCAGCCTGGATGACAAAGCGAGACTGTATCAAAAAAACAAAACCCAAATCATTTGACTTATTCCCTATTCAAACGAAACCAGGCAGCAAGACCCACAGATATTTCTAAAATGTGTACAATAATAATGCTCCAAAAAGTCCTTCAGTGTCTCCCACTGCTGGCAGAACAAAGATCAAACTTTATAGACTTCAAGGTTTTCAACCAACTGCCTGTGCCTCTCCCCCTAGTCTTCTCCCTTACTGGTTATGTCCTGGAGGTAGACTAAACCCCAGACAAGCCAAGTAACTTACAGTTCTGCTCAAAGCCCCCAAATGTTTGCAACTTGTCATTATTCTTGTCTCTTGCTCATCTTCCTATTTCTACCATTCAAAACCCAGCACCTAGCACATATTTGCAGTTGTGTATTTCCTTAATATTTGCATAGTGCTTTAAAATACATTATCTTGCTCTTCCCCAAACAACCCTGTGATGCAGCCATAGTAGGTGGCTTTGTATAATTTTATAGAAGATTACAATAGACTTAGACACATTAAAATGATTTGCCCAAGATAAAAGCTGTTCAAGTGAGAGAGCAAGAGAACCTCTGGTCTTCCTAAGTCTCATTCTTTCTCAGTATGTTGAATACATGGTACCAGGGACTTGGAAATTTACTTAGAAATAACAACAAAAAACCTACTGGATGCTAGGAATGAAAAGTGAGTCACAGACTATAAATTGTAGTTTTAAATTAAAATGAATACCATTAATGTGGTGCTATCAATGTACAGAGGCTGGTGAACTTAAAACACAGCAACAACCCATTTCCTATCTACCTTTTGAGAACTGAGAACCAAGAATTAAAAACACTTTTGTACATCTCAAATGTGGCCAAGTCACAATGTAAGTTCAATGTACCTTATTCAAATGCTTGTGATCTCAAAGCCTATTTCCTTTCTTTTTTTGAGACACAGTCTCGCCCCATCGCCCAGGCTGGAGTACAATGGTGCAATCTCGGCTCATTGTAACCTCTGCCTCCTGGGTTCAAACAATTCTCCTGTCGCAGCCTCCCGAGTAGCTGGGATTACAGTGCTCACCACCACGCCCAGCTAACTTTTGTATTTTTAGTAGAGATGGGGTTTCACCATGTTGGCCAGGCTGGTCTCGAACTCCTGACCTCTTGGCCTCCCAAAGTGCTGGGATTACAGGTGTGAGCCACCATGCCCGGCCCAGCCTATTTCCTTTAGCTTTGGATACATTTCTTAGAAGCTTGGTTATGACAAAAACAATGAAGGCTACATGCTGGTTATTGCTGTATCTCCAATCCTTTATGGCATGTAGTAGGAGTTCAATAAATTCTTGTTTTGGGAACTGTTTTAGGGTGCTGGGGAATTACTGATATCCAATTTGCTAAAGTGTTTTGTACATTGACTACACCTTGATTTAGCTGCTGCACACAGATTCCCTGCTGCTGGACCCAGTTACCATTTAAACCTCTCAATCCTAACAATAATACAGAAAAGAACCACAGTAAACCAAGTTACAGTGAATCCAAAGCTTGGTTTATTTCCTCAGTGATCATTCTGTGGTAGGCAGCCAACAAAACAGTGATAGTTATATTGCAGCTCATCCTTGGGTTGAAAATCTGGGATAAAATCCTTGGGCTTGTTTGCAGTAATGTTTTATGACTCAGTTTCCTGTTTCATCTGAGCTGGAGGACAGGAAGAAAGTTTAAGCACCAAATCGTGATCAAATTTCATCTTTACTGACCTCCTTTCTGTATCTGGTGGGATTTTATAAGACACATCGTTACAAAAGCCCCTTGTGATGGGACCACATATTGATAAGCCCCACTGTAAGTTGAAAATAAGTTAAAATAATAACGCATTTTCGACAGAAGCACCTCGACTTATGATGTGGCTATGTACTGATAAGCCCATTCCAAGTTGAAAATACCGTAAGCTGAAAACTTTTTTTTTTTTGAGACAGAGTCTTGCTGTGTCACCCAAGCTGGAGTACAGTGGTACAGTCTCAGCTCACTGCAACATCCACCTCCTGGGATCAAGCAATTCTCCTGCCTCAGTCTCCTGAGTAGCTGGGATTACAGGTGTGTGCCACCACACCCAGCTAACTTTTTTATTTTTAGTAGAGACAGGTTTCATCATGTTGGACAGGCTGGTCTCCAACTCCTGAGTTCAGGTGATCCACCCGCTTCAGTCTCCCAAAGTTCTGGGATTACAGGTGTGAGCCACTGCCCCTGGCTGAAAATGTACTTTTGACTTACAGTATTTTCCGTATATGATTGGTTTACTGGAACACAGCCCCATGGCAAGTTGGAGTGTACTGTATTTGTAGTGCTTTGTATAAAGTCAAACAATCATAAATCGAACCACTGTTAAGGAACCATGTGTATTTGGAATTTTGTGAAGCCAATATTGAAGTGTGGGACTAAGACCCATACACCAAAATTGCTAGTCTTCAAGCATGTTGGTTCTTTCCAGTCCATCAAACACTATATTCTAGATATTACACATAGGCATTAAAAAGTAAAGTCTAATGGGAAGAAAACAAACTTGAGTCAATCAGTAGGTTTGGAACCCCAACCTGTTCCCTCCTCTGTAACAAAGAGGGGTGGTATCACCAATCACCACTATCACCTCACTGGACTGCTGAGTGGGGAGGAGTCAGAAAAAGCAGGCACAGTGCCTGGTACAGACACGACAGAGATACCCTCACACAACACCTCATCAACCACAGAGCCTGGGTGACAGGAACATCGTGGTTTGGCATCTTCTAATAACTTCAGAGATATTAAAGATTTGTTCTAGTACTAACCTCACAGAACTCTATACAAAGAAAGAATGAAGAGGCCAAATAAAGTAGCTTCACTTATGATATCTGTGCAAGGCTATTCAAAGGATACAGATGTGGAAAGTTCACAGAAAATGTGTCTTAATAGGCAGACAATGTAAATGATAGTATGAACTCTGTAGTAACCAAGTTCAAATAATGGCAAGAAAATCTGGAAGAGCCTATAAAAGCAACCCCATTTGAAACTGCTAGGTAGAACTACACCTTATTTGCAGGTTATATTCCAAAGTCAAGCCTAAAGCAAAACCTGCAGTTAAAACTGCCCTAGAAAATCCCTCTAGGAATGAGGACCACATATTTCTCTGTCAACAAATTCAACACAAGTCAGATTTTCCCTCCAGCATCCCACCAGATTAAGTAGTTGGTTTTTATTTACAGATTACATTGTTTGGATGTCATGTATTTTTGAACACTAGGAAAGAAATATGCTCAGTGCCTTTCAATACAAATCCACTGGCTGAGTGAACTGCAAGTTCACACTTCCCATTTCATGGTTGTTCTAGGGCATAAATTCCCTGAGTGCAACAAGTGGAGCTGAGATTATTTAAATGAGATTTAAATAAATGAGATGATTTATTTATGGTTAAGTGCATACAGATCAATTACAAAATAAATGTGTATCATTCGCCAGCACTGTGCTTCCATTTTAGAAACACCCAAGTGAATATAGCTTAATTCTCTAGCAATCTTTTAAAACTTCTGGACGTGATCCACAGTAAGAAATTCATTGTAAACTGTAACCCACTACACACATATGTATAATACATATGACAAAATACATACAAAATATTTATTACATGTCATATACTTGATATATTCCACTGTTATATTTTGTTTAAAAAAAAATTGGGTTGGGCACTGGCTCATGTCTGTAATCCCAGCATTTTGGGAGGCCCAGGTTGGTGGATCATCTGAGGTCAGGAGTTCGAGACCATCCTGGCCAACATGGCGAAACCCTGTCTCTACTAAAAATACAAAAAGTAGCCGGGCGTAGTGCCTCACACCTGTGATCACAGCCACTTGGGAGGCTGAGGCACAAGAATCGCTTAAACCTGCGAGATGGAGGTTGCAGTGAGCCAAGATCGTGCCATTGCACTCTAAGCCGAGGTGACAGAGCAAGACTCTGTCTCAAAAAAAAATAAAATAAAATAAAAATGTCGGCTGCAACTTTGTTTTCTTGATCCCTAAGTGGGTTACAGGAAGAACACTGAATTTCAAGCTCTTAACTACTCAGAGTAGGGCAATAACTCAGGGTTAAGGAAAACAAATCAAGCCAGCATATTTGTCCATAATATTTTAATACTTTTCCACTTTAAATACTGGTTTTAATTTTGTGATTGTAACATGGAAGATCCAACTTTATTATGTTTAAAAAACATCATCAGGATCATAAAGCTATTATAGAAGTTACTCTACACACTCCCAAGGTACTTTAAAATGATTATGTTTTGAGTCTGTAGATGAACCATGACAAAATCCAAATACATCGTCTATACAACTCGGACTAAATACTGGTGAAAAGTGTTTAATTGGACAAATAACTGATAAGCTTAAAGATAACCAGCACAATTTCACAAGAGAACCAGCTCAGCCCAACTAAAAATTTCTTAATAGCAATTGACACTGACGTTGTATTAGGTGTATAAATTAGTTGATGAAACTGAACAAAGAGAAAACCCATTCCTCCTTTTCCTTATTTTGCCTTCTTACACCTCCCTTACAGATATAACCCTCCTTTGGTTTAGTTACCCCTGTGGCAATACCAAACCAAGTACTGCAGTGATCATCCTCTACCTCAAAACCAGGAGTCCTGAATTCCAACGGAAACACTGTGCTCTCTTGTCCTGTGCAGTGGCAGTCAGGGATAAAACCCCACATCACCAATAGATTTCAAGTTTCTAACATAGCACAAAAGATAAACTGAGTAGAAAAGAGAGTAAAGGGTAGTTTTTTCTTTTGGTTTGGAGGAAGACAAATTATCTGTAGATGAGAAAACATGAATATTCAGGATGTAGGAATCAGCTTAATGAAAATAATTCTAGAGGATCTAAATGTTGTCCAGAAGGCCAGTACCTCTCCAAATTCTGACCTCTTTTGGACTCTTTCCATATTCACCAATTTATTTCTCAATCTGATTGGGTGGAATTAACTCTAGTGAAGTAAAAGTGCAGTTATCTAAAGGTAAAATGTTATCTTTTCTTCTCTTAATACAAATATTTTAGTATAATCATTTTATTTACAGAATCAATTGCAAAAGTATATCATCACATTTAGTCCAAATGCAACTAGTGATAATTAGATTTAGATATTGCTTTGTAAACTTTCCATACTTCTGTAAAATAAAGCTATCCAATTTAGTAATGAAAGAGTTAACTGTCTGTGTTCATGACAGTTACCAGAAATGGCAAACAGAGAAACATTTATAGTGAGCATACAGAATTTTTTTGAAGATTCTTATCAGTGGCTATGGTGAATAAACCTGCCCTCCCCAACCCTCCCATTCTCCCATCCCAACCCCATAACCCACAGCTGATTGTAAAATAAAATACACATTTGAGGTATAAACTTTTCTTTTTTAAACATCACAATATAAAATGTTAACTGGTGATGTAGTAAACCAACATGATAATTTGTCTTATTTGCCTTACTAGCATTACCACCATATAGGCACTTTTCCACGTAGTCAAATTATGAACAGCATTTTTCTATAAGGCATATTCCATGCACATCATTTACAGAAAGGTAAATTAAAAAATAGAAAAGATTATGGAGCGTGAAATCTGCGTGCATGTAATGTAAGCATATGTTTTATATGTATTTTTCTCTCTGTACAGAATAATAAATATCACTATATCTGATGCAAGTAATTCACTTCCAGGATTGTGCATATTAAGCGATCAGACTAATCCCATCATTAAATTATTATCTTGCACTTATCATTAAGACTCCATTACCATGTATGTGATATATACAGGACATGTTCCATGTGACATGACTTTCTGCTTTACAAAATGGGTCCGATTTCTGTGTTTTTACAGAGCTGAACAAGTCAGCGAAGCATCTACAAAATGCCTCTGATTTGTATAAATACACTGGTGTGTAAACACAATGAAGATTTTGAAGTGGGCAGTCATTTCAACTTCAGTGAGCACTATTCCTTGCCTCATCTCCATGCTTCAATGTTGTTCACAAGACTTAAACTGAAAAAGGTATTTTACATTTTAAGTTCATATAGCAACAAAGAAATGCATTTCAGTTTGAATCATGTGGAATCTTTACTGCTCTGCTGAAGTTTCTGATCAAGAGGCAGAGAGGCATTGCTCACATTTTCCATGTATACTTTGCAACCTATCTTTTAAACTGACCCAAACTGGAAGAACAAACATATATACCCGTTACTGAATACCAGAAATATTGAATTAAATGTCAAACTCAGTCTGATTTGCTTTAAACAAGTTATACCATATACTACCTTAGAAATTTAAAGAAACATGAATTTATCTTGACCATTTTCCAGAAAGTAGTCTATACCAACAAGATTTGTACAGATATTTCTGTTTGGAGACAGGCAGAACCAATTTAGGGATTACCAAATTGTGTTTGTAATAAACTGAAAAAAATGTCTAGCACACAGTACACAACTAAAAAATATAATAGAAATATAAAGATATCTGGGGGAAGAAATAAAGCTTTTCACTTTCTCCATCAGAACCAAGGTTCTTCATGGGAGTAAGACTATAGAAAAGGCAAAATCACAGGTTATTGACAGCCCTCAGTTATTAAGACACACACAACAACATGAATCATTATAGAAATCAGCAGCAACGAATTCTATGATTATACAAAGCAAAAAAGTCAAAAAATTCTGGACACAGATTTGACTGTAGGCCTGAAAAAAGAACCTCATCCAGATTATTTGCTGCACAGAAAGCACATGCCCCATGTGCGTTCAACTTTTGTGCTTTTCTTTTGTGCACAAAACCTGATACAACAGAGGATCTTAGGCCGGACCATAGTAAATTAAAAATTCTGAAAAAGTATCCAAAAATTAAAGCATCAATTCCTAGTTGTGATTCAAAGTTGATTTTTTTTTCTCTTCTAGGAGCAAGCAAATAAAAATATAGCCATATACATGTAATTTTACATGTATTTATAGTTATATGCTGAGCAAGGAGATCTAGCAGGAGATAGCTAGTGTTAGATGTTCAGCTTTGCTATTGCAATATTTTGTCATTTTTGTACACAAGGCCAAGGTCTTGGGCCACAGACAAGGCTATAGATCCTACGTTCCAGCTTAGAGCATTCAGCTTTTTTTTTTTTCTTTTTTTCTCCAACATGGAATGTCACACAGCCTTGCTTCAGTCACTGAAGGAAAAAAAAAAGACAAGTAAAAAACTCAGCAGTATGTTTGTTACTAACAAGACTACCAGAACAGAGTTCTCCCACCCTCCATATTCATGTAATGCACAGAATCTCTATTAAAATTTATCATTATGAATGCAAAATTATTAACCTTACAAATTTGAACTTATCCTATCAGCAAGGAATCGAAGGTATATGGAATTTTTCAAAAGTTAGGGGAATAGTCCTCTCTACGGTCTGGGCCTCCAAGATGACAAAGAAAAGAAGGAACAATGGTTGTGCCAAAAAGGGCCGCTGCCACGTGCAGCCTGTTTGCTGCACCAACTGTGCCCTATGCATGCTCAAGGACAAGGCCATTAAGAAATTCGTCATTTGATACACAGTGAAGGCCACAGCAGTCAGGGACATTTCCGAAGCAAGCGTCTTTGATGTCCATGTGCTTCCCAAGTTGTATGTGAAGCTACATTACTGTGTGAGTTGTGCAATTCACAACAAAGTAGTCAGGAATTGATCTCATGGAGAAGAATCAAATACCTCCACCCCAGTTTAGATCTGTGGGTGCTGCCCCTTGAGCCCCACCAAAGCCCATGTAAGGAGCTGCGTCCTTAAAGACTGAAGATGGACTATTCTCTGGAGAAAAATAAAATGGAAAGTGTACTTAATATTGCATGCTCAGTGTATTTGTGCCACATAGGGTGAGAATTTTTTGTGTGTGTCAGACCAAGTGTGAAGTGACACAGTGTATTTTCATGAGGGAGAAAGCTTATTTATGTAAATCAAATCTTAACTGTTTGTAGTCACATCCTCGGCCTCACAATTTGCATAGGTGTGTGAAATAAAGGGGGTTAGGCATCTGAAAAAAAAAAAGGGCAATATAGGCAAGCAGAGGGGATCAGTGAAAGGTCTCCTGATTTTTACCCCACAACATGGCATTTCTTTTCTTAGCCTGCAATAAAAATTATGACATACAATACTATTTATCAAGAATTTAAAAAATGTATTCAAGCTATGAGAGAGACGCTTGCCTTATTTAATCAACAAACATGCTCTGAACTCTTTGTCAAATGAGTTTAAAAGTTTTTACTGGCTGGGCTAGTGGCCCACGCCTGTAATCCCAGCACTTTGGGAGGTTGAGGCAGGCGGATTGCTTGAGCTCAGGAGTTTGAGACCAGCCTGGGAAACATGGTGAAACCCCAACTCTACTAAAAGTACAAAAAATTAGCCGGGCATGGTGGTGTGTGCCTGTAGTCCCAGCTACTCAGGAGGCTGAGGTAGGAGGAACACCTGAACTTGGAAAGTTGAGGCTGCAGTGAGCTGAGATTGCTCCAGTGCACTCCAGCCTGGGCGACAGGAGTGAGACGCTGTCTTTAAAAAAAAAATCTATATATATATATAGTTTTTACTGTTAAACAACTTTGGATCTTATTAACTCTTTACAGAACTTTGTCTAAAGGTGATATACACACTATTTGATGTTACTATTTTTTCCATCACCAAAATTAAGAATGTTCGCTTTCCTAGGGTTTCAATGCTGGGTTTGACTTCATACATTTATCTTCCATAATTATTGTAAGAAAAAAAAATCATGTTACAGTAACAAAGATTTTTTCACATTAAGGTTTGAATTTGGATCTTTGTTAGAAAGAAGCTCAATCTGGACTCAAAAAGCCAGATTTGAGTTTGGGCCAATGAATCTTTTCAGTTGTATCTTTGCACACATATACACGTATCCACAAACAATAGACCTCTCTTCCCCAGAGACGTTTTTAAGATTCCAAGCTCCTCCCTCCTAGGTCCGTAAATGAAAAATCTGTGCACATATACATGCACACACACAGAGAGTCAATAAAACACTGCTCTAAATCCAACAGTCTAGATGCAAATGCTGCTAATATCCTACCATGTATCTTTCAAATGTTTCAAAAAGTTATTCTTCTCAAATATAATTGAGAGCATGTTTTACACAGAACTGCATTCTGATTTCTTTTGCTTTAATACAAAGTTATATTTTCTGTCTTGTTTAGTTGAATATCTGAGCCCCTTTGGTAAGGAAGTCATATAAAGCATCAAGAGGGAGGCTGTTTCAGCAAGGTCATGGTGAAGAGAGAAGACAGAGTGAAACAAAATCTGGTCTTGGATAGAGTGAAACAGCACCACTTTAAAAACCTAGTGGCTATGGCAAAGAGACATATCACTAAGCAGGGTGATAAGCCTGTTTCTGTCACGTGCCATCAGTTTTCTGGTTTATTTGATAAATATGGCACAGACTCAGAAACAATAAGAAGTAATGCATCCAGATCTAGCTATAACAATTCTAAAGTACAAGATATTATAAAAATTGTGAGCACACTTAATGCAGTGCACATGTGCCTGAGGAGAGAATCCCTAAAGAGTCAGGCTATATTACAAAACACTATTTTCAAATACCCTTTTTCCTGGGAAAAAGCTAAATAAGACATCAATGTAATACACCTTATGTTAATATGGGATATTAGTTAGTATCGGACAATAAATTTAGCCTTTGCATTTTTTTAAAAGAAAGACATACTATAAACATCATTAGAAATCAGATTTGTTTAACATTATTTCATTATATAATTGACTATTATTTTTAGCTAAAGAAAAGGACTCAAGAATATACATTTCTCAGCCAATTACTTAACATTCAGTATAGGTGAGAATGAGAGGATATTCACGTGTTACTGCTTACCATTTGTGTATCACAATTGGCAATACCTAGTAATATTTTAAATGTTATTACAAAATAGAATTTATAGAAATGGTATTATACAAAAGATTCTCAATGGACCAAAGCAGGCTTAAACTCGGTCATAAGAAGAATACAATTAAAACTACACTGACAGAGTATTTTTCACCTAATGAGTTGGGAAAGTTACAAAGTTTTGTTTTACGCATTGTATGAAAAATTATGGGACACAGGCACTGCAATTCATTATTGCTGTTGAGATGGTCAATTACTATAACCTCTATGAAAAGTAGTATCTAAATTATAAATGCACAAACCCCTAGCAGGGCCAGTAGTACCACATCTATTAATTTTTCCCACATATAAACTTGCAAGTACAAAATGACATATGGATACAATTAAAACACTGTTTTAGCAAAAATTGGAAACTGTAATATTCACCAATGCAGAACTGATTCAACAAATTATGTGTATCTACACAATGGACTACTGTATAACCATCAAAATGAGGAAGCTCCTTATAAATATGTGAGACCTTCAAGATAAAATGCAAATATAAGATGTTGAACAGTGTTTACAGTATGCTGCTGCTTCTCTAACAACAAAAAAAGTGTATGTGTGTAGAAAATACACTAGTATTTGTTCATTCAAGCATTAAAAACTTTCTGGAAAAAACTAGTAATAGCATATAGTAATAGTTAATAGTATATGGCGAATGCAAGACAGGATAAATTTTACTGTGTAACTTTTTCATACTTCTTTTTTTTGTTGTTTTTTTGAGATGGAGTCTCGCTCTGCTGCCCAGGCTGAAGTGCACTGGCTAAATTTCACCTCACTGCAAGCTCCGCCTCCCGGGTTTATGCCATTCTCCTGCCTCACCCTCCCGAGTAGCTGGGACTACAGCTGCCCGCCACCTCGCCCGGCTAGTTTTCTGTATTTTTTAGTAGAGACGGGGTTTCACCAGGTTAGCCAGGATGGTCTCAATCTCCTGACCTCGTGATCCGCCCGTCTCAGAACTTTTTCATACTTCTTTTTTTTTTTAAGAGACATTACCTGTCCAGGCTGGAGTGCAGTCGTATAACCACAGCTCACTGCAGCCTAAAACTCCCGGACAAAGCGATCTTCCTGCTTCAGCCTCCCAAGTAACTAGGACTATACGTGTATGCCACCACGCCTCATTTTTTTTTTTTTGTCAAGATGGAACCTTGCTGTGTTACCCAGGCTAGACTTGAACTCCTGGCCTCAAGCCATTCTCCCACCTTGGTCTCCCAAAAAGTGATGGGATTACAGGTGTGACCCACTGCGCCTGGTCACTTTTGACTTTTAATCATGTTAATGTATCACTTACTTTAAAAAGTTAAAGATCTGGGCTGGGCGCAGTGGCTCACGCCTGTAAACCCAGCAATTTGGGAGGCCCAGGAGAGCAGGTCACCTGAGGTCAGAGTTCGAGACCAGCCTGGCCAACACGGCGAAACCCCATCTCTACTAAAAATACAAAAATAGGCTGGGCATGGTGGTGGACGCCTGTAATCCCAGCTACTCAGGAGGCTGAGGCAGGAGAATCGCTTGAACCTGGGAGGCAGAGGTTGTAGTGAGCTGAGATTGCGCCACTGCACCCCAGCCTGGGCAGCAAGAGAGAAATGTTGTCTCAACAACAACAAAAAAGGTTAAAGATTCTACCTCTTTGCATAGAGGTGTTCAGTGCTGTACTGGTTGACAGTAAAAATACGGAACCAACTCAGACATTAACGTGGGACTAGTTAATAAATTCTGCAACACGCATGTAACAGATGTTAAAAGAATGAGATGTTTTACACATCTAATGTCTTATAAATATAGAAAGATAAAGATACATTGTTAAGTGAAAAAAAAGCAGGCTATAAAACAAGAATTTTGTTATAATAGTAAGTATAAACATTTTAACTCTCAAAAATATGTCAGTATATACAAAGAAAAATCTGGAAGATTATACAACAAAAATAAGTTTCGAGGAAAGGAAAGAATACATACAGGAAGTTTGCCCTTCTGCAATTCTACAGTTCTATAATATCAAAATTTCTTTACATAAGCATTAGAAGAAAAAGGAAACAATAAAAAATTAAGTTTTAAAGGCTATAAACTGCAATTCCCAAGGCCAGGCATGGTGGCTCATGTCTGTAATCCCAGCACTTTGGGAGACTGAGGCAGGATGATTGTTTGAGGCCAGGAGTTCAAGACCAACTTGGGTAACATAGCAAGACCCTTATCTCTACAAAAAATAAAAAATTAGCTGAGTGTGGTGGCACATGCCTGTGGGGACTTCCAGCTACTGTGAAGGCTGAGATGAGAGGATCGCTTGATGCCAGAGGTCGAGGTTGCAGTGAGCTGTGATGATGTCACTGCACTCCAGCTTAGGCAACAGAGCAAGACCCTGTTTAAAACAACAACAATGACAACAACAAAAACCAACGAAACAATACTCTATAGGGGAACATCAAAAAACACAGCAAATACTTTCAACAACTAAATTTTAGTATCGACAGAGTCATATTAGTCAAAGTTTAAAAAAAAAAAAGATAAAACATATCTTTTAGTACCTGTTAATACTAGAACAATATAGGCTTTCCTGCAGTTTTTTCTTGGACGTAAGAAGTAAAACGTTTTAGAAATTTAGGATACTCTCGCTTTGCCACTGCCCTTAACACTGAGGCTGGTGCCCATCCTCCAGGGTTCACTGTAAGATAAAGGAAAATTAAAATGTATTAAGATACACTTCTCCAAACATATGTGAAGCACCTAATTTGTTCCCTTGCTTTTAAAATATTCCTCACATTGGACCAATTTGCATCTTCTTTTTTTCTTTTTTTTTTTTCGAGACAGAGTCTCGCTCTGTTGCCAGGGTGGAGTGCAGTGGCGTGATCTCGGCTCACTGCAACCTCCGCCTCTGGGGTTCAAGTGAATTCTCCTGCCTCAGCCTCCTGAGTAGCTGGGATTACAGGTGCACACCACCATGCCCAGCTAATTTTTGTATTTTTAGTAGAGACAGGGTTTCACCATGTTGGCCAGGATGGTCTCGAACTCTTGACCTCATGATCCGCCCGTCTCAGCCTCCCAAGGTGCTGGGATTACAGGCATAAGTCACTGTACCTGGCCGGACTAATTAGCATTTTTTAAGTCCCAACCTTTCATTCCTTAACACTATCCATCAGACATAATCAGACAGCAAATAAGAAAGCATTTATAACCTTTCTACAATGTTCTTGGTTCCCGAAATTACCTGTAAAAATTACTATAGCACCACTTAAGGTTATTTAAGGCAGATTTATTCATAAATCTGTACTGTAATTAAATAGTAACTTACTCAGGTACAACTGTTTCTTTAAACATACTAGCAGTTATGGCCCTATATGAAGAAGGCTTGACTTTTGATGAGAGAGGTTGCAATGATTACTGCAGGTGCAAAGTAGGTAAAACAAGGACCCAAAGCAAGCAATGAAAAGGCCTATCCAAAGCGAAAGAAATAGGTAACTAGCAACTAATAAGGACTAGGGAAACGCTGACTCAGAAAACAAAAAGCCTGACAATGAATGCCAAAGAGAAATAAATATGTAACTAGCAACAAATAAGGTTAGGGGAGCCCTGATTCAGAAAGTTAAAAAGGCTGACAATGAGTAAAAGAACTCTTAATTTCCTTCCCCACTGTTGCTTATATTCCTAATTATAAACACATTCTATTAGGCAAATATCTAAGAAAATGGTGCTAAAAAATGAAGGCTAGGCCGGGTGCAGTGGCTCACGCCTGGAATCCCAGCACTCTGGGAGGCCAAGGTGGGTGGATCACGAGGTCAGGAGTTCAAGACCAGCCTTGCCAAGATGGTGAAACCCTGTCTCTACTAAAAATACAAAAAATTAGCTGGGCATGGTGGTGGGCACCTGTAATCCCAGCTACTGGGGAGGCTGAGGCAGAGAAACGCTCGAACCTGGGAGGCGGAAGTTGCAGTGAGCTGAGATTGCACCATTGCACTCCAGCCTGGGCAACATAGCGAGACTCCATCTCAGAAAAAAAAAAAAAAAAAAAGAAGGGTATATGACAGTGACCTAGGGATAAAGTTTTAAAATTTACTTATCCACCTCTAGCTTCAGAAATACTCATATAGTAGTAGCTCCAGGGTGAAATTCAGACATCTGTATTTTCAAAGATTCTCTAGTAATTCTGATATACCTTTCTCCAAATTAAAATTCAGTAAACTAATGGATAAGAACTAAAAAAGCATTTGTCCAAACTGTTGTCATATAGGTCATGATCAAGAACAGCCACATTATCAAAGAGCAAAAACAATAAAATACATACCATTAGCTACATATGTAATCTTGCATAGAATGTTATCCCTGCTAATTTCCTGGTTTCCCTCTGGTGGGCTTACCAAGGTTTGACAAATCATAGCAACATTTATTTTGGCACGGACACATCGGTTGTTTAGCTGCCAAAACAAAAAACAAAGCATCAGTAGACACCCAGTATTTTGTAAACTCTGCTGGTCTAGTCTCATATTAGGTTAACCAAAATCATAACTCTTAAAAACTATCTCCAGTGAAATCTTATAAGCACCAAGCTGATATGACACCAGGATTCCTCCCCATCCACTTTTTTCGGGGACAGGGTCTTGCTCTGTTGCCCACTCTGGAGTGCAGTGGCGCCATCATAGTTCACTGCAGCCTCAAACTCCTGGGCTCAAGCAATCCTCCTGCCTCAACCTCCAGAGTAGCTGGGACCACAGGTACACATCACCAGGCCTGGCTAATTAAAAAAAAAAGAAAAACAAAATTTTTCTTTAATAGAGATGGGGTCTAACCATGTTGCCCAGGCTTCCCTCCTCTTAAGTGGTAAACGGAGCTAAATTGCGGTAAACCAGAGGTTTGGCTGGTAGCTGATAATGGCTTAAGAGATAACTGTGGGAAGTAGCCTATTGCCCAGGGTACGTACTGCCCTTTTGGCTGTTTCACCAAACCTTAGAAGGAAAGGTAAATGGCCCTGGTGGAATGTTCATAGCCATGACTGTTGCCCTCAGACAACACATGGGCTATACTATTGCTAGCAGTCAATCTAACACAATAAGAAGCATTATCAAATCAAGTATTGTGTGTGGGATGTGTTTATCGTCTTTATCCTGCATTGTGTATTTAGCTTTATATTGTTTAATTATACACATTTATATATATTGTACTTACAGGAGCACTGTCATGATCCACAGAAAAATTACAAACTATCCAAGTTTCAGGGTCATTTTCAGTCAAGGCTGATATCTTTCGAATGGCAGAAAGATATAATACGTCTCGCTGAGAAGCAGGCCACACCCTCTGTGGAGAAGTAAAAATCTTCTGAAAAACAGATCTAACATGGAACTAACAGGACAAACAAATGTAATGCCAATAAATGTCTTAAATTGAAGGTAAAATCTCTCAAATTTTAAACGGAAAGCATCTGAGGATATCTACCAAATGATTAATTATGAACAGAGTTAATAGCTTTGCAGAACAATATAATAAAAGGAATAATGTTCTATTTTTTAAATTATAGTAAAATATATACACATATAATTTGCCATTTTAACTAATTTTTAAGGTACAATTCAGGGACATTAATTACATTCACAGTGCTGTGTAACCATACGGCTATCTCTGAAATTTATCATCATCCCAAACAGAAACTCTGTACCCATTAAGCAACAACTTTCCATTCCTCTCTCCTCATACTCCATGATTATGGTCCGCTTAGATTCAAAGATTTAAAGAAAAAAGACTTCTTTGAATCAAATCACATTAGAAAGAATTCTAAGTCACTCAGATTGAGTATTTCAATATTAAGGTATGCAAGGGGAAACATATACTCTGGGAATGACATGGAGCCTAGGTCTTCAATAAATGGGACTACCTCCTTTAAATGAGAAAAAAACCAAAAAAACAAAAAAAACCCAACACAAATCTTTTATCCTGTTTGTTACTTCTGTTTTGGTTATCTCATATATGTACCTGGACTAGTCCTTATTATGCAGTGTCATTCTTGATTACCGAGAGTAATAAATAGCATACAATACAAATCATTTGCAAGATGAAATGATTCATTTTTTAAAGATACAAAATTTCATGCAGTTGACGAACACAATGTTGGGTAAATTGTGTGGGGACAGTAATACATGAAGATTTGGCAAATTTAGACCTAATGAATACAAATCCACAGGATGATAAGATAGAAATTTAAAGAATGAGAATGACTTAAACATCAAGAGATCAGTAGCCCTCTTTTAAGACCATACTGTAAAAGAAGTCAAATTTAAAGGGAAAAATATTGTAGTGTAAGTAACACTATAGACTTTGAGTCTAAGCAGAACATTATCATGGAATGTGAGGAGAGGGGAATGGATAGTTGTTGCTTAAATGAGTACGGAGTTTCTGTCTGGGGTGATGATAAATTTCAGATATAGTGTTAGTGGTATGGTTACATACATTGTGAATGTAATGTGATTTTCTTGAAAAAATTATTCCAGGACAATTTGTTTATTCCAAGAATTGGCAAATAATTATAACTGTAACACATTTTGTTACATATAAGATTTTAATAATTTTTAGTTTTATTTTTCAATCCTGATACAACTTATATGACCCTCTCTCCATCTACTATTTATCTAGTAGAATACCTTCAGCAGATTGTTTTCCATGATGGATTATTTTCAGATAATAAGGCTCTTTTGGTTCTAAATTATTGGTTATTTATCTTCATTCCCAATTATAGGGTGACTTATTAATATTCTGACATTTACTAAATTTTAGATTTCAAATTAGACTTCAAAATTTGTATGCTAAAACAGAATCTTAACTGTTATGCATTTCTGAGCAGCTGTCATGTAAAATTAAGTATGGCTCCTAATTATTAGATACAAGATGTCTCAGATGACAAGACTGAGCTTAATACAAAACAGACTAATGTTTTCATACAATGCACTCAAAAACCATTTAAAAAAGAAAAATGAAGTACTCACTGAATTGGAAAAACAAAGTATCTATTAAATCATTATATTTCTTTTATAATGTTTAATATTGTTTTTGGTGGATCTCTCCAAAATTTTAATTCCTTTTATTATGCTATACACATTATGTTATTGGGCAGTTTTCAGAAAAGAAACAGCAGAATAAGGCAAGAGAAATATTAATTCTATAATTTTAAATATCAAGAATAGCAGAAGAAGAAATAAGGTGAAAGGGAACTAATTTATGTTTCTGTGTGCTCTGGTGTATGACTAACCTCTCAAGTCATGCTCTGCGATTTTTCTTTGCCTTCAGATAATCCACTTACTTTTATATCTATTAGTCTTAACATAGGCTAATACCATACTAGCCATTACCCTTATTGTTGTTGTCACAGGAAGCTATAATTCACATTCATATTTGGTAACTATCATTTACCTCTTAATAGAGACTAGATACTAGAAAGGTATTTAAATGTATTTCAGTATTTCAGAAGGCTCTTTTCTAGACTTAAAATGTGTATAAAGAAAGCTGAGAGCGTGGCATACACCTATAGTTCCAATTACTTGGGAGGCTGAGGCAGGAGGATCACTTGAGCTCAGGAGTTTGAGCCTAGCCTGGGAAACATAGCAAGACCCTGTCTCTTCAAAAATAAAAACTGCATCAAGGGAACTAACTGTTGATCTTTATCAAGCACTCTATTTCTAGATTGTCTCTCTCAGATTCTTGCCTGCACACATTTCTGCTCTGAACAGGTTGATACACCTTTCAAATATATGACATTCATGAATCATTAATAAAGTCTTTGGATTTTTGTGCCTTTTAATAACCTCCCCAATTTTACTTTAGGGAATCTGCATGTCTGTGTTTGAACTACATTGAAGTCCTTTTAGGATGAATGAAGAGATCTTTACCTTGTGTGTTTGATAAATGATGATTGCATTATCAGCTAATGTTTCCACCACATGAAAGTTTTCTATAGTTGCTGAAATGAAGAGAATAATAAAAAGATAAATTATCTTTTCCTAGAATGTGATCAATTAACTTATGATGAAAGTCACGTACGAATGGACAGTATGGTCAATTGAACAAGATCCTGCCCTATCTAGGCTACGTCCAAATGGAAGGTAGCTAACACTTAGCATTGTGGTTACAGATGAGGGATGTGAGGTCTGATCACCAGGAAGCCTCATTTTCTTTGGCCCAATATCTATCTCCCACAGCAAGAAAGCAATTCTAATCACTACTGCATCACTCAGGCACAAATAGTTCCCTAACACTAAAACTGTTCCCTTTTTCCCTAATTTATTGATGTTAAATAAATTGTTGTATCTAATCTTAGGTGGCTATTTCTGTGAAAAAGGGATGTCAAACTGCCAATGATAAACATGATGTTGAGAAGTATCTATACTTAGGAGATTGTGTGTCTAAGGGGAATACACACTAAGAGTAACTCTAGGCTGGGCGCGGTGGCTCATGTCTGTAATCCCAGCACTTTGGGAGGCCGAGGCGGGTGGATCACCTCAGGTAAGGAGTTCGAGACTAGCCTGGCCAACATGGTGAAACCCTGTCTCTACTAAAAAATACAAAAATTAGCTGGGTGTGATGGTGTACACCTGTAATCCCAGCTACTTGGGAGGCTGAGGCAGAAGAATCACTTGAACTGGGGAGGTAAAGGTTGCAGGGAGCTGAGATCACGTCATTGTACTCCAGCCTGGGCAACAAGAGCAAAACTCCGTCTAAAAAATAATAATAATTCTAAAGTAATCACAAAAGGATTCACCTAGGATTTACCATGGAAACAGTTAACGAAAAAGTAGATGATGAAACAGAAATCTTCAATTTCAGTCTTGGCTTCTCCACCTTGTTGCCTTTGACAAGTCACTTTGCCTATCTGAATTTTACTTAATTTGTATGTAAAATAAGCAATAATAACTACTTATCATTGTAGGATTACTGAGGTTATTGGATCAAATTACATAGTAGGAAGCATTTTGTACACTGAAAAGTTCCACATAAATGTATTGTTAGTCCTCTATATGATTTTCCAAATACTTTCTAAGTTAACTTTGTGAACTATGTATGAGATACAGAAAACTAGGTTGGATTTGATGTTAAATTCAAAATAATAATTAGATTAAGATATATTAATAATGACAGCTTACTTTCCCAGTCATTGCGAACGTCAACATTCCAGAAATAATTGCAGACCTCATGTCCTGTGACGCCTTTAACTGCATGGGTAGCTTTTAAAGGATCCAGAACAATCCCATTTTCTTCTACTTCTCTTCTGTATACCTAAAGATAACATAATTCCAAAACTGTTTGAAAATTAAAAATCAAGTCCATAAAAGCATGAAAACATGCTTTTAAATATGGCTGCTCTTTAGATTTTTATGAAAATCTATTTATAGAACATACTCTGCTAAAAGAAAATTAAAAATTTCAAATTAACAAAAAGTACTGAAAATTATAAATCCAAGGTAAACTTCATAAAAAACATGCGTATGTGATAAATAACTTACTGTGAGTTGTTTAAAAATAAATGTATCAATTTGAATTAGGCATTATTTACCAAACATTCTCAAAGACTGTTTAACATGGCTAAGAAAACCAAATAAACCTGGCTAGAATATATTCTCCTTAAAGATACTAAATTAAGGTTGCTTTGTTCAATGCTGTATCCCAACATCTAGAATAGATGTATCTGAAACACAGTAGGCACTCGGTTATTTGTTAAATCAATGGCTGAAAGCTAAGATGGCAAAAACATAAATAACAGATCTATCTTACTTTAAATACTGAGGTTATATACCTTAAATGCTAAGTAAAATTAATTATTTTAAAATTATAGTTTGCTACTTTAGATAATTATGTGATAAATACTTTTGAGAAATGAAGAAACATGTATCATGGGGGAGAACCAAGTGCCCATTTATGAAGGACCTATGGGGCTAGACATTTCACATAGTTTCTATTACAGCATCTCTCAACAGACTACCTTCCCCTACAGATTTATTACTCATATCATTGGGACCACCGTTTTCCCAGCTACCCAAACTAGAAACTCTAGACTTTTGATTCCTCCCTTTACAGTTCACACAGCTAGTAAGCTTTTTACTATTCTTCTTCTTTTTTTTTTTTGAGATGGAGTTTCGCTCTTCTTGCCCAGGCTGGAGTGCAATGGCGCCATCTTGGCTCACTGCAACCTCGGCCTCCCAGGTTCAAACGATTCTCCTGTTTCAGCTTCCTGAGTAGCTGGGATTACAGGCGCCAGCCACTATGTCCAGCTATCACTTTGTGCCTGACTCTTTTAAGTAGTCTGCTTGTTCTCCAGTTTCTTCCCTATCAGCTTGATCTTCTTAAAATTATACTTTTCTATCCCAGCACTTTGGGAGGCTGAGGTGGGCATATCACCTGAGGTCAGGAGTTTGAAACCAGCCAAGCCAATACGGTGAAACCCCATCTCTACTAAAAATACAAAAACTAGCCCAGCATAGTGGTGGGTGCCTGTAATCCCAGTTAGTCGGGATTACCAAAAAAAAAAAAAAAAAAAAAAAAAAAGATACTTTTCATACAGTGGCTAATCTACTGTTACAGATAATTGTTATAGACAATGACTATTCTCTTTAGAGAGTAACTTTATGCTTCTCATAATCTAGGTCCAATTTCTCTAACACTGTGGGCTGTAGGAGTACTTATTTTCTATTCCTCGTTCCAGCTGGAGAGACTTCATCTAGACCATCACTCCTGGCTTCTCTTCAGTGCTTCACTTCCTCCTCCTTAGAGGTAGGTGACTCTACCGTGACTAAATGATGACTACAGAACAAATAAGGCAGGTGTGGCTCAACCCTTTCTTCCGCAAAGAGCATACATCCTGGCCTGCTTCTGTAGTGAAGGTTTGTGATTATCCAGCAATGCCAGGAACATGCTTAATTCTGGAATAACAAGACCCTGTAGCAGCTGATCTCAAACTATTTTCTACAATCACCTTATCAGAATTATAGCTAACATTCTGGTAACTCATTTATCTGTCTCTTTTATTTTATGTCTTAATTTGTTCCTTATTCAAGATGAGAGGAGATCTCAGCATCTAATATTATATCTTATTTGCTAGAATAATTCTGGTCAACACAGATTATGCAAAAATCCCGACTAAAAAGTTTGCTTTCAAGTTTTTGCTCACATCATTATTAATAAATTAATAAAAACAATTTTGTTATTATTTCCAGATGCAGTTCAAATGCTTCTCTGCATTGTAAAACAATCTAATTGTTTCAAATCACAGAGATCTTTCTTTTCTGATTTTCTCCACCACTCATCTGTACTCTTCACTCAGTACGTTATCAGATGGGGCCAAGTAATAGCATGCACACACACACATATATATATATACACTATTTTTTTAGACAGGGTCTTAGTTTGTCACCCAGGCTAGAGTGCAGTGGCACAAATGTGGCTCATTGCAGCCTTGACCTCCCTGGCTCAAGGGATCTTTCGCCTCAGCCTCCTGAGTAGCTAGGACCACAGGTGTGTGGCACTGCACCTGGCTAATTTTTGTATTTTTTGTAGAGATGGGGTTTCACCGTGTTGCCCAGGTTTGACTTGAACCCCTGAGCTCAAGTAATCCACCTGCCATGTCCTCCTAAAGTGCTGGGATTACGGGTATGAGCCACTGTGCCTGGCCAATAGTACCTTTTAAATGTCAATATTCCTTTTCTTCTCTCATTCCTTGCTCTTATTTTCCGTCCCTGTGTTTAGGGATGTAAACAAGATTAACTGACCAATGTCTGAACATCAAATAAAGGTGCAGTAAGAGAAAAGAAAAGGAGGGTATAGACCAAAAAGGGAGAGAAACAAAGTGTCATCTAGGCACAACATTCAGTATGTTAAAAAAAAACAAACAAAAGGAAGTATCCAAATACAGGACCATCAGCTAATTGTGACCTTTCATATCTAATTCTCCAAATTTTATTTTCTTCATGGCCCAGTCAAAACAGAAAGGTTTAATCATACATTTATATTACAATCATAAAGAAATTTTAGTAAAGGCAAAGCCAGAAAAGCAAAAAGACATTCTATTGCTCCATATATGATACTGCTTTGATCACATGTAATAATTTGTTTTAAAGGTAAGTTGAAAGTGCTATCCTTATTCATATCAATAGTAATGATAATATGACTGAAACAGAGATGCCTTTGGCAATCTACAACATTTCAGGGGGAATTACCTTCATTTCTCCTTCTTCTACAACCAACTGCCAATTGGCATCTCCGCCTACATCCTGTAATGAGTAAGTCATGTGGTTCTGCACCATCTCTTCAACCTTGTGAGGGGAGGAAAAAGGCATGAGAATCCAATAGGTATGTCATAATCTCTAAAACAGAATGGTATTCAGTTAACTTCAGTTCAGAAATGGTGCTCTTAGTAGCTGAGCAACCAAATGGACAAAGGTGAGGAGGTTTTACATAGCGTTTGAAGAGTTTGGTCCACATTCCAGATATCCAGGTTAATGACAGGAGACAGAAATGAAAAGAAGGAAGATGGGTCACTCAAGTAACACATATTGGCCTAATGTGTATCAACTGACCAATAAGCATTTTCTGGAAAAAAGAAATATTCCATTCTATATCATAAAACAGAGATAATGTGTTAAAGTATAAAATAATGGAACAGTATAGATAAAAGGGGCACAGAGATCATCCCGTCCAATGTTTCTATATTTAAGACTATGTAGAGATATCAGGAAGGTCTGATATGAACAAAGACATATATATAGAGAGCACATCTTTGCTCTCATATGAGCAAAGATTAGCAAAGATATATACGTATATGTCAAAGATTTCAATACAAAAAAGGTGAAAAACCTTCCTTATGCCACTGATAAACCTCTGTTTTACAATGGAATATAAGCCAATTTAAAAATAATCAAATCCTTATTTGATTCCAATTTCTTTGTTCTAAATTCTTTCAGGGACAATGCTAATATTCATATATTCAAGCATTTACACATAATCACCTTTTAGTTCATTTTAAAATTTCTAACAATTTCCTTAAAAAAATTTTAAATTTGAATTTATAACAACTTTTTACTGATATTTAAATGTAACTCAACTATCACAAATTGTCCTTATACATTTTATGTAAATAAGCAAACAAAGTTGAATATTTCACACTACCAGAATTCTCAGATTTATTGGAGAACTGAAGTGATACAAAGTGGAAACAAAGTAATTTCATTTTATGTAATAAATATATTAGAAGACAGAAGAGCTGGAAAATATATATATACACACACACACATATATGTCATACTTCCATTAAATTTTATCCTAAAGTTCGTTTGTTTTATATAAAGTCTATTCTGTTCATTAGGAATATAGAACAGGAATCAGTTTTGAGCATATTTCAAAGTAAATAATCAACTCCCCACCCCCCACCCAAGAGACAGGGTTATTCTGTCACACAGGTTGGAGTGCAGCGGCACAATCATAACTCACTGTAATCTTGAACTTCTGGACTCAAGTGATCCTCCTGCCTCAGCCTCGTAAGTAGCTAAAACTACAGGCCTATGCCACCATGCCCAGCTAATTTTTTTTTTTTTTTTTTTTAAGAGACAGGGTCTCACTTCGTGGCCCAGACTGGAGTACAGTAGTATGATCATAGCTCACTGCCACTACAATTTCCTGGGCTCAGGGGATCCTCCTGCCTCAGACTCTGAGTAGGTGGGATTACAGGAGTACACCACCACACCCAGTTAATTTTTTGTAGAGACAGGGTCTCGCCATCTTGCCCAGGCTGGTCTTGAAGTCATCTTCCCACCTTGGCCTCATTAACGGTTTTAAAAAAGAAACTCACTCTGGGAATATAATTTTCTATACCAAAGGATGTTATCAATATGTTATAGTGATGTATACTTCTGCTACCTCAAGTTTCTACATCTTAAATGCATTTTTGATTACTGAAAGCAGATATGGCCTTAAGTGTCTCCTGATACATCAACCATCACAAAGAATATTTTTGATAAAAATGCGGAGATTCTATAATCTACTTTTGTACTAAATAAACACTAACAATATTTTATTCCTTTATTCATAATTCTGAAAACAGTGTGAGTTACTGATTTGACAGAAATTTAACAGGACATTCTACAATTTTACAAAGCCTTGGAAAATGTAACTTTCAGTGTTGCATGGAGAAACTGTGCACCTTTATAATTTCAACATCTGCTTTGAGAGAGCAAGGATAACTAATGCAGGATTCCAAGTTACTAATACATACAAAATGTATCTGATTTCCAAAAAGAAAAGTCCCAGTTACTATGCATAAATAAAAGTAGCATTGGCTTGATTCATTTGTCTGTGTCACACTGTGATTAGGAGAAATGTTTACACTCTTCAGATTCCAAAATCTTAAAAATCTTTAGATTTGAGTATGTGCTTTGAGGTAGGAAACTAGCAGTTAAGCACACCTGTATTTATTATGAGATAAGAGACAGAAAGAAATGCTTCCCCCAAATAAACCCTACTTTCAATATGTTACTTGTGAAAGAAGAAAGTGAAGAACAGAAGAATTTTATTCTGTTAAAAAACAGAATTGGGTTCAAAAAAAATTTTTTTTTTTTTTTTTGAGATAGAGTCTTGCACTGTTGCCCAGGCTGGAGTGCAGTGGCGTGATCTTGGCTCACTGCAAGCTCCGCCTCCTGGGCCCACGCCATTCTCCTGCCTCAGTCTCCCAAGTAGCTGGGACTACAGGCACCCACCATCACGACTGGCTAATTTTTTGTAGTTTTAATAGAGACAGGGTTTCACCGCGTTAGCCAGGATGGTCTCGATCTACTGACCTCATGATCCACCCGCCTCGGCCTCCCAAAGTGCTGGGATTACAGGCGTGAGCCACCGTGCCTGGCCTAAAATAATTTTTAATGCTACTTATCTCTTTTGTCAAAAACAACGCAGCTAGTTGTGTTTCTGTTTGGGAGATTATTCTGAATTAGGGATTTCAAATGCCTAAGAAATGAGGTGTTTTTGATTTGTGGTTTTGTCCAAAAGAAACCAGATTCCACAAACAAAAACGCACAGTAGGTAGCACAAGTCAAAAAATATATAGAAAGCATATTTAACATTGTCTTTCTAGGTAGGCAAAAAATGCTATTCCTTCAACGGTAGGCCATGAGGCAGGTCCAGGTTCAATTTTCAGCCATGCTGTATAAAAATGTTTTAAAAATAATATTCCTGTAATAGCTACACTGCATCAATGGAAAACCAGTTTTCAAAAGGTTCAACAAAGAAACAAACATTCAGTGCTATGCTCCTAAAAAACTAAAGATCTAATGAAGTACTAAATTACTGTAGTAAACTCTGCAAAGCTTTCATCATGGAATCTTCATTCATTATAATATCTTCCTTGAGGTAATAACATTAAAGTTAAGAAGAGAGGTATACAGGTAAAAATCTCACTATAACAAATTTTATGTTTGCTGTAGGAAAATATGAAGTAACCAATATTACCATAGGGGCAGTGACTTGGGCACTGGTGACCAGACTGACACTTCAGATCTAACCTAATAATCTGCTCACTTTACTGTTCAGTTATGACACTACATATTAAAAAGAAGTGGGAAGCTGGGCGTGGTGGCTCACACCTGTAATCCCAGCACTTTGGGAGGCCGAGGCCGGCAGATCACAAGGTCACAAATTCGAGACCATCCTGCCTAACACGATGAAACCCCGTCTCTACTAAAAAATACAAAAAACTTAGCCGGGCGTTGTGGCGGGCACCTGTAGTCACAGCTACTTGGGAGGCTGAGGCAGGAGAATGGCATGAACCTGGGAGACAGAGCTTGCAGTGAGCCGAGATCACGCCACTGCACTCCAGCCTGGGCGACAGAGCAAGACTCTGTCTCCAAAAAAAAAAAAAAAAAAAAAAAATGAAGTGGGAAACAAGCAAATACTGTTTCATAAAACAAACAAACAATAAACAAATATAGCCAAATTTACCATGCTGTTAGGCTCAAAATTTGACATTCTAGGAAATAATATTATAGTAACACCTCCTGTCACTTATAAATGAAAAAGACTCAGTCAAAAACACTGAAGGTGGTGAACAGTGTTTCTAAGTTTTATTTAGGCTAAGTGTAATTTCAGAAATCATGCCCTTGATTTTTCCAGACCTAGAGTTGAAAATGATTAGCTGACATACAAAGCATCTTCAAATTAATAAACTATGAAACAACATGGAGATAAAATACATTTGATACAGAAAATTAGCTGGGCGCGGTGGCGGGTGCCTGTGGTCCCAGCTACTCAGGAGGCTGAGGCAGGAGAATGATGTGAACCTGGGAGTGATGTGAACCTGGGAGGCGCGAGCTTGCAGTGAGCCGAGATTGCACCACTGCACTCCAGCCTGGGCTACAGACCGAGACTCCGTCTCAAAAAACAAAACAAAACAAAAAAAAACAAAAACCATTTGAGATAGGGGGACATTTGCTCCAATTCTAACCTTTTCTTCCATCTCATATCTAAATCACTCAGTATGATGCCATTTCTGAAGGCTACCAAGCAGGATTTTTTCTAACACTATTACCCAGAAATCTGAAAAGAAAATTGCCTTTTGATAGCACAATAAAAGTCTAAGTTGGGCATGGTGGTTCATGCCTGTAGTCGCAGCAGCTTGGGAGGATCGCTTGGGCCCAGGAGTTTGAGGTTAGTCTTGGCAACATAGCAAGACCTTATCTACTTAAAAAAAAAAAAGAGTCTAGAAGGGCTCAAAAACAGCTCAGATCTCTTTCTCTTTTATGCATGTAAAAGAAATACAACTATGTTGGTCAGGCACGGTGGCTCATGCCTGTAATCACAGCACTTTGGGAGGCCGAGGTGGGTGGATCATGTGGTCAGGAGATCGAGACCATCCTGGATTGGATAACACAGTGAACCCCCCTCTCTACTAAAAATACAAAAAATTAGCCAGGCATTGTGGTGCATGCCTGTAGTCTTAGCTACTCAGGAGGCTGAGGCAGGAGAATCATTTGAACCTGGGAGGTGGAGTGTGCAGTGAGCTGAGATTGCGCCACTGCACTCCAGCCTGGGCAACATAGCGAGACTCCATCTCAAAAAAAGAAAAAAAATACAACTACGCTTACTACAAACTCACAAAACCATAGAGGGGCTTGTTAGATAGAACAATTATTAATAACAAATTAATAGTGTACTGTTAACCCAAAAGAGAGATGGTTAAGAACATAGCACTTTTAGTCTACCATATTGACAAAAGTTAACTGAATTACAATATTCAGTGCTACTATATCAATAGAAAACTGACCTGGGAACGTAAGCTGGTTCAACTTTTCTAATTAAGAGTTTGGCAGTAAAAATTTTTAAAACTTGGCTGAGGCCTGTGGCGTGTAATCCTAGCACTTTGGGAGGCTGAGGTGGGAAGATCACTTGAGGCTAGGGGTTCAAGACCAGCCTAGGCAACATAGTGAGACTCCTGTATCTACAAAAAATAAAAAATTAGCTGAGAATGGTAGCCCATACCTGTAGTCCCAGCTACTCAAGAGGCTGAGGCAAAGATCACTTGAGGCTTCAATGAGCTATGATCGTGCCACTGCATTCCAGCCTGGATGACAGAATGAGACCTTATCTCTTAAGAACTAAATAAAATACCAGCCTGGGCAACACAGTGAGACCTCATCTCTGTTACAAATAAAAAAATTAGCTGGGCATGGGGGCGTGTGCCTGTAGTCCTCAGTCCCAGCTACTCAGGAGACTGAGGTAGGTGGATCGCTTAAGTCCAGGAGGTCAAGGTGCAGTGACTGTGATCTCACCACTGCACTCCAGTCTGGGGAACAAAGCAAAACCCTGTATTAAAATTAATAAAAATAAAATAATATAATATAATAAACACTTGAAAATGTTCATGGCCTTCGTTCCCACAATTATGCTTCTAGGAATACATTCTAAGGAAATAATTAGAAAAGGGTGCAAAGATGTATATAAAAGGATGCTCACTGTAGCACTATATACAACAGAGAAAAATAAAAAATAAGCTAAATGTTCAATATTAGGTGAGTAGGTAAATTCAGCCATGCATATGCATAGACAAAGACATATAGACTTATATTTACTGATGGGAAGATGGGCCTATATATAAGTTTAAAATAAAGATTATAAAACAGTTTACATAGAGTTACCTATTTTGGTAGAAGATTTTTAAAAATCTGGCACATATGGATAATTACATACACCTTAATATTTATCTCATATACATGACAGAAGATAAATGGAATATTAGTAAACTATTATTTTAATTTTATTTATTCTACTTTCAAATTCTGCTAAAATTAGCATGCATCACTTGTACACTAAAAAAGTGAGAGGGGTGAAATAATTACCACAACAATAATGTGCTCCTATGGACAAAAGGTGGGAAAAAGCCTCACACAGAACCATTTTTTTGCAATGATGCTCCCTATAGATTAAGCTGCAAATGTACTGTACATCCTTTGATTTCTTTCTTTTTCAACTGAGGATGATGTTCTTCCCCCTTTGATTTCTAAGGTGACACCTTTAAATGTGAACTGTTATGCAAATAAATGTGACCAAAATGATCAATTTATGAATCTAAATTCTTTCTATTCTCTGTACACCTGAAAATTATTTTCTGGTTTGTGGCTACAGTCATTATTTCAAGAACTTGCCAGCCTGGGCAACACAGCAAGGCCCTATCTCTACAAAAAATAAAAACAATTAGTTGGGTGTGGTGGAATGTCTGTAGTCCTAGCTACTTGGGAGGCTGAGAGACAGGAGGATCACTTGTGTCCAGGAGGTCAGAGGTCAGGTTACAGAGCTATGATTGTGCCACTGCACTCAGCCTGGACAACAAGTGAGACCTTGTCTCCTTAAAAAAATAAAAATGAAAATAAAAAAGGCTGGGCATGGTGTCCCAGGCCTGTAATCCCAACACTTTGGGAGGCTGAGACGGGCAGATCACTTGAGGTCAGGAGTTCAAGACCAGCCTGGCTAACATGGTGAAACTCTGTCTCTACTAAAAATACAAAAATTAGCTGGGTGTGATAGCGTGTGCCTGTAATCCCAGCTGAGACAGGAGAATCGCTTGAACCTGGGAGGTGGAGGTTGCAATGAGTCAAGATCGTGCCACTGCACTACAGCCTGGGTGACAGAGTGAGACTGTCTCAAAAAAACCAAAAAAACAAAAATGAAAAAACAAACAACAACAACAACAACAACAAAACACAGAACCTGTAGTCCTTTACAACTTTAATTTCTCAGATCTGGAGTGACTTTGTTCCTAATATCTGCCCATCAGACAGATTCATGTGTTGGTACTAATTTCCTGGTAGATTTATATATTTTATTTTAAGCTATTTTCAGGGCATCTCTGAGTTGTACACTTGATTATTTCAACCAATTCAAGACTATAAAATACCATTTCAACAAGAACAAGGTAGTCATGAGCCAACACTTACGTAAACAGCAAAGTGAAATTACCAGAGATTTAGAAGGCTTCTGTATAGGAGCTGATATAAATGATCAAGAAACTAGGTATGATACATGTATCTGGACTTTTAAAGTTTGTTGGAGTAAATAAGGATTATATTATGCCTATATAATATTTTGGCAAATTATTAAAGGTGATTAAAAATGTTGACTTGGTTTTTAAATTAATTATGAAGATCTTACAAAACAAAGAATTTGGCTACTTCCAATATTTCAAGGGTTGTAGAGCAACTGATGTGTATTTGTGTATTAAGAACAATGTAGGCCAGGTGTGGTGGCTCACGCCTGTAATCTCAGCACTTTGGGAGGCCGAGGCAGGCAGATTACCTGAGGTCAGGAGTTCGAGACCAGCCTGGCCAATATGGTGAAACTCCGTCTCTACTAAAAATGCAAAAAATTTAGCTGGGCGTGGTGGCAGGCGCCTGTAATCCCAGTTACTCAGGTGGCTGAGGCAAGAGAATCGCTTGAACCCAGTGGGCGGAGGGTGCAGTGAGCCAAGATTGCACCATTGCACTCCAGCCTGGGCGACAAAAGCTAAACTCCGTCTCAAAAAAATAAAATAAAATAAAACAAAAATAAAAATAAAAAATCGATGTTATATAACAAGTGTTTCTAATGTTAATGAATAACCTTTGAGCCTCTTACTTTGCTTAATACAAAAGTCTCTGTAGGGTGTGAGAACTGTAAAATGTAACACTACTGCATAGTCACTACTATAATTTTACACTGTGTTGAACTAGAAGAGTTTTCCAGATAACACAATGTTTCTCAGCTAATATTAACTTCAGATCTACATCCAATGCTATATTCTCAAGTATGACTGTACAGAATCAACTTGCTAGATCCTTTGATAATGGGTGATAAGGCAGTGTAACATCCTCTGAAACAGAAACTCTTACAATTGGGAATTAGTCATCTATTCTAAAGGAACTGCCAAACATAAGGTACACAATTTAATCACAATAGTTAATTGCTAGAGTCCATATCTGCTAATGACAACTAATGCTTTAGCAAGGACAGTAAATACTTGAAGACCTTAATGTAATTTTCTTCATTTTTACCTCTGCTGGCATACAAAACAGTACATAATCAAAAGTTAAAACAGGATCGGATCAATCATGAGCAAAATATATTAGAAAAAAAATTCAGCAAGATTTCTCTTGTTACATATGTGAGCTTTACAAAAAGTTAATATTATGAAGAAGTAAGCTGTAATTCAGCAAAATTTTGTAAAAATATAGGCACCTGCTTCTCAGTGATATAGTTACCTGTACTTAAAGGCAATTCAGCTGTTCTACAGCACTACCATGAGGGCCCTGGTTTGGGTTCTGAACCCCTAATTCTTAGGCATTCTTTATTACTGGCTTACATTCTTTCCTTGCTGTCATTATATTTTTTTTCATTTATAGCCTATGTATGCCTATATTCTTGATTAGTCTGTGATATTATTTTAATGCAATGTGGAGCTTAGCATAATAAACCAAAGTCTCCTAGTATTATGTAGTTTTGTCACAGATTCATTATGAATGGATCTCTTTTTAAAAAAATATGTGGAGCCAGGCACGGTGGTTCACACCTGTAATCCCAGCACTTTGGGAGGCCAAGGTGGGCAGATCACGAGGTCAGGAGTGCGAGACCAGGCTGGCCAACATGGTGAAACCCCGTCTTTACTAAGAATACAAAAATTAGCGAGGCGTAGTGGCATGTGCCTAAAATCCCAGCTACTTGTGAAGCTGAGGCAGGAGAATTGCTTGAACCTGGGAGGTGGAGGTTGCAGTGAACCCAGATCATGCCACTGCACTCCAGCCTGGGCAACAGAGCAAGACCCTGTCTCGAAAATAAATAAGTACAATTAAAAAAAAAAAATGCATAAATGGACAGGCAAAAGGTAAAATAAACTGTAGTACATTTGGTTATGGATGATTTCTGATCCAGAGTTGCTAAATCTTTTTCTTAAAAGTATTCAAGGAGAAAAAAGCTGTACAAGTCAGAAAAACACCATGCCATATTCTTCTCTATGGCAGGTTAAAAACTAATGTAAACTTTATTTATATACATAAAAATAATAGAAATCTCTTTTGACTTTTAAAAACTTTTATAGCAATACTCTCATAGAGTAAAAATAATGATGTAAACTTTTATGAGCTCAAATAAATTATGTTATAATAGCAATAAAAGCTAACATTTATTGAGCACTTATTATGTGTCAGGTTCTAGCTAAATCACAAAAATGAAGCACAAAAAAGTTAGATAACTTACTGGGATCATACAGCTAACCAGGATTTAAACTTAGTCATTCCAACTAGAGTGCTCAGGTCTTTAATATAGGATTAACATAATATAATCTAATCCAATAAAATGCAATAACCAGAAAGATAAAAAGTTGAATGGCAAAGATGTGAAGATTAAGAAAATTTAAAAAAGAACCAATGCTGACACTAAAAAAAACTTCCTCCAATGGTAATTTGATTTTATTTTGAGGGTAGAGACTGCAAGCATCCAGCTTCCTGTCTTAAATTCCCAAACCCTTACCAATGTTAAAAATTAAAACAAATTTCCATAGATTTAGCATATGAACAGAAATATTCATTTATAATACCCAAAGGTAATTTGTATAAGGAAAACACAATCTGCTCAATGGAGCTTAGTATTATAATGGAAATGAAACATATTATTAAAAAGTGATTTCTTTGCTGAATATAATTTGGAGATACTTTAAATTAGCTTAAAAGTGAGACTGCTGAAATCTGCTTTTCTGCTATAACATATCATATAGACCACATCCATCAAAACTGCTAAATCCTGACTGAAGAAACAGATACTACATGATACCAAAACCCAGTATCTTCTATTTGTTTCAATTCAGTTTGAAAATCTTTCTGGAGTACCTCCTATATGACAAAATTCCAAGCTGTGAACAGTAAAGGACACATGCAAACCTGACAGAGAAACTATTTAGTAGACAAGGAAGACCTTTTTAATGCTTAATGTTACTATTTAAAATTCAAAACTAAAATCAGTGGCCTAACCCAAAGATTTCTAGGAACTGGGAAAGCAGGCTGAAATATAGCACAGAAAGACTCAAGTCCACTCTATACATTCATACAGTACCTGGGAGCTGAATCTGTGAACATCATCAGAGGCACTGACTAGATCAATGGAAGACATGGAGGAAGAGCGACTATAGGGCTACCAGAGACAGACAAAGAAAAAACCAAGTAATCAGAACAAAGGCACAACAGAGCATTCAGTACCAACTTCCAAACACAAGATAAAGGGAAAAGAAAACAAAGCACTATATGAAACAAGCACAGCAGCAACTGCTGACTTCATGCACCTATTATGTATTATGTTCCAAAATCATTCCAAAAAAGAATGCAGTGCTTCCACTAATACAAAGAAATACCATTTAATCCCAAAGAAGAGAGAGATTTAGTATAACTGGATATACTTCTGGTTAACTATTTTGGATTAGCCACTCCTAATTTGCCCACCCCCCACTTTCCCCTTAAATAAAAATGAAAGAACTTTATTTTCAGAACAAGATTTCTAACTGTTTTGGAGGATGTATATGGAATACAATATATAAAATCAAAAACAATCTATTACTTAAATTCATGAAAAAGGGAGAAAACTTATACTACAAGATATTTCTGGCTGGGCATGGTGGCTCACGCCTGTAATCCCAGCACTTTGGGAGGCCGAGGTGGGCGGATCACAAGGTCAGGAGATCAAGACCATCCTGGCCAACGTGGTGAAACCCTGACTCTACTAAAAATACAAAAATTAGCTGGGTGTGGTGGCGCATGCCTGTAATCCCAGCTACTAGGGAGGCTGGGGCACGAGAATCTCTTGAGCCCAGGAGGCAGAGACTGTAGTGAGCCGAGACAGCGCCACTGCACTCCAGTCTGGCGACAGAGCGAGACTCCATCTCAAATAAAATATATTTCCACCAACAGTGAAGAACAATACAAGGTGTACTTTTAGTAAACTCTGACATTAGCTTACCTTTTGGACAAATCTATGTGTCCCCACAGAAGAAAAGGCATCTCCAGATGGCAAGGATGTAGGCCAATGTAATCTCACCTTTTCACTCTGTGACTAAAAAAACATATGTTAAGATGGGAAAGTTTTAAAGTGTATTTTGCAATTGAAGAATGGATAATATAATCTGGAACTACCAACATTCGATTAGTGAACGCCTTAGTGCTTATAACCATTAGAATTATGAAACTACTTCACAGACATGGCAAATCCTGATACTTGCCTCAGACATCCCAACCTCTTCTTTCTAACTCCGCAGATACTATGTCAGGCAAGGGATAAGTTCTTTGATTTTGCTCCTAGTCAGACTCCCTGCTACCTGCATAGCATTATTTATTATAGGTCAATCTTAACACTGCTGCCAATTCTCTCCTATCCAAACCCTGGCCAAATCATTCCAATGACTCTACCTTATAAGGCCCCTGGAGGGCTGACCCATAGGTTTATATATAAATTGAAAATAATATCACTGTTTGCTTCAGTCATGTTCCTAAGAACATAGGTATATCACTTTGCTTCCTCTCCATGAAGGTATTCTGCCCTTCATCTCATCATCTTACTCCTGTTAAGATGCCACTTGACCTCCTTCTTCCTCTTCAGTTTGCCTTGGTTGTTCTCATTTATTTCAACCAACTGCTAAGATCTCACTTCTCATGCACCAGTTTACTGCATGTATCTTTCCTTCCCTATGTTTGCAAATAACGTAAACTCAAAAATGTGTGATATGTCACCTGGAGAATATCTATTTAATGGCTGTGTTGTTCAGAGATCTGTGCAATATATACTGAGTATGAAGAGGGAAATGATCTAAATCTATGGAACTGATTTTATGGATTTCTGAAGCTCTCACTACTCTACAGAATATTACCACACTGTATCTGTCATATCAACATGCCTGGCTATTAGGCAACAAAAACAACGCACTGTTCAATGACTATTTTGCACAGCATCTAGAACAGTGTCAAGAATAGAATGAATTGGGAGGCCGAGACGGGTGGATCACGAGGTCAGGAGATCGAGACCATCCTGGCTAACATGGTGAAACCCCGTCTCTACTAAAAAAATAACAAAAAACTAGCCGGGCGATGTGGCGGACGCCTGTAGTCCCAGCTACTCGGGAGGCTGAGGCAGGAGAATGGCGTGAACCCGGGAGGCGGAGCTTGCAGTGAGCTGAGATCCGGCCACTGCACTCCAGCCTGGGCGACAGAGCAAGACTCCGTCTCAAAAAAAAAAAAAAAAAAAAAAAAAAAAAAAAAAAAAAAAGAATAGAATGAAGTTGATTGGATGGCCCCATGAATATTTCTTTTTCTAAAGCTTACAGAAGGGTTCATCAATTCTCTCAAACCCAACTCAATTACCGCACTGATACTCAGTAGAGTAGCATTTTAGAGAGAAGAGATGTTTTGAATCATCTTGTCTACTTTGTTTCACAGATTAGAAAACCAAGGCCCAGAGAATTCAGTGATAAGTTCATAGCTACAAAGTTAGTTAGAGGTAAAACTAAGAGTAAGACTGATGTCTTGACCCGTTGACTACTTTTTCCCCAAACAGCACATCCTAGACAAAAAACGAAGGGAAACAAATAAATAATGCTGCTTCGGGTAGTACTTTAGGTTTCCAAAAGTAGAGCCCATTTAGGAACTGAAAGTTCCCACTCTTCTTGAGTGGTACATAGTATCTTTTGGGTATTAAAAAAAAAATGAGCAATAAGCTTTACAAATTAATGTGACATGAACTTTTTATCAGTAATTTTTTTTAAAATAATGAAAGATACACATGAGAAGCAGTTACTACTGTAGGTGATTTACCCTTAGCTAGGTAGACCAGTAAGAGCATAGTAGCCATGTACTGCCTTAGCAAGGACAGGAAATGAACAAGCTAACTTTTCCATGCAAATTCATTTGTACTATAAAACTGACACATACATGATTATTTGGCAAGATACTCTGTAGCCACAGTTTATTAATACTTTCCCCCCAAAAAGGTTAAGTTTCCACTATAACGAGCATAGCTTAAACAAAGGGAGGAAATAACAAAATTCATCCTTAAGTACCATCTAGTGGTAACATACAGTAACTGTATTGTTGCCAAATTAAAGAAGACAAAGTATCAAGTTAATCTTGAAGCTAGAGTTAATGAGTTTAAGAAATACTTTTCTTTAATTTCCACAGCAGCTAGGTGTAACTACTGTAAATTCAATAATGATGACAAAACACGGAACAAAGTAAAAGTGAGAAAGAAACTGAAGGTGAAGTAGTGAAGGCAATAAAGGGGTTAATAAAAACAATGATACTAATATAGATGAAAAAACCTTAAGTTTTTGGTTATCTTCCTTTTCATATCATACTTGGTGAAGAAAAATTCAAAGAAGCTTTTTACTTAAATATATGTTTTATATTAAAAGAATGGTTTAAGTTGGACACTTAAAAGGAAAAAAGCAAAAAGAACATTTCTATTTAAGTTCATGTTAATTATGCATGATACCTTTTAACAATTATTGGTTTTCTTTCTACTGCTTGGAAATTCACATATAAAGGAACTGACTTATAACGATTATTTTACTGCCGGTACCATGGCTCACGCCTGTAATCAATCCCAGCACTTCGGGAGGCTGAGGCGGGTGGATCATGAGGTCTGGAGTTCGAGACCAGCCTGCCCAATATGGTAAAACACCACCTCTACTAAAAATACAAAAAAAATTTAGTCAGGCTTGGTGGCGTGCACCTGTAGTCCCAGCTACTCGGGAGGCTGAGGCAGAAGAATCGCTTGAACCCAGGAGATGGAAGTTGCAGTAAGCTGAGATCGCGCCACTGCACTCTAGCCTGGGTGACAGAGCGAGACTCTGTCTCAAAAAAAAAAAAATATATATATATTTTACATTTGTGACTCAATATATTCACAGTTAAGTTTGTCGGTTACTAAGTTCACAATGTTCAAATTCTATTTACATGAAATAATATACATCAAGGAATGCCTATAGTGTTAAAATAAATCTCAGCTTAGAATTTTCAATAATAGATATACCTGTTCTTCTATTTTATCTTGTCTGTCAAGAGCAGCTTCAACAGCATCAAAGAACTCTTCTTCATTAATCAGACTGTTAGGGCCTTCCTATTCCAACACATGGGGAAAAAAGCAGTTTATTTAAAGAAACGGAAAACTCTGATAACTCTGGTACTAACTTGAGGTTGAAAATTGAGCTAATAAACATTTATAGAACACATATTTACAAACCAGTCAGTAACTAGATCATATGTATGCTCTGTGTAAAATCACAAGTGTTATAATTAATTCACTTAGTACTCATATATTTACTTACTGTATATTGACCAATATTATGTTGGGATAATAGTCTAGAGCAGGGATTGGCAAAAACTGTGGCCCACGGGCCAGATCCAATCTGCCGCTTACTTTTGTATAGCCTGCGAGCTAAGAATTTCATTTTTAAATGGCTGGAAAAAATGAAAGTAATAATATGACATGTGGGGATTACATGAAATTAAAAGTTTGGTGTCCCTAAAGTTTTATTGGAAAACAGTGATGCTCATTCAACTATATATTATCTAGGGCTTCTTTAGTAGCATAGTTGAGACTTATGACAGAGACAACAGAGATATAAAATTGCAATGAGGTAAGTCAAAATGTGCACAAGAACTACAGCTAATAAGTATGGCTAGGCATCCAGAGGGGGATCTTCCTAAGCAGGGGTAATTGTTTCATGAGGAAATAACAGTTGAGTTGATGCCTGATAGTCTGGCTAGATGGCAGAATAATGACCATCAATCACTTGGGGAACTGTGTGGGAGATCTCTTACAATGAAAATTCCCAGGCCTCCATGCCCAGAAATTATTTCTCAGTAGGTCTTCAGTGGAGCCTTGGAATATACATGTTTAATAATTCCCCCAAGTGATTTCCATGCAAGTGGAACCTCAGCAGCTCCAGATGATAAACATATAAAGAACAATAAGAAAATGTAAACAATCAACATATGTTCCTGCTGTGATGAACCAAGTAAGTGGACAGTAAGTGGAACAGCTTTGTATTATGATAAAAGTAGAGGCTAAAAGGTAGGCTTGGGTTTAGAATTTCTTAAATGTTAAAATATATAAAATAAGACACATGAACAATTGGTGAAATCTTCCCAGTTAAACTCATAACGCCAAGTCATCATTAGTCCATTAAAAAATATCTAGCAACATCATCCTAACCCCACCATAACCTGGAACCATACTGGAAAGGTGGGAGGTATGGGGTAACATTCTTGTCATTTGGCATATAAGAAATACTGACTTAATGGAGTTCTTCTTTTAGGGTTATGAGGACTCAGTCCCCTACAACCTACTTCATAAAAAACAAAAACAAACAAAAAAAACCCACCACAACAACAAAAACACCTTTCTATTCAGATACAACAAACATACAGAACAGTGCATATCTCAGTGAAGTATCATACAGTGAATATAACCATCTAATGACCATCTGGGACAAGAGGGTCATGAAAAAAATAGTAACAACACTTTAGAGGCCTTCCTCCTGCAGGATTCTGTTTATAAAGTCAAAACATTTCAAAGACAGTAAAACGACAGCAGGATAACTTTGCTCTCTGTTGATCAGAGAAAACACAAAATATCCAAACTCAAGTATATTTTCTAATGATTTTAAAAACTATTTAAGCACATCTACATTTAAAAAATATTACCATTCATTCACTCTACAGTGATTTAGTACACGTGGATTTCTAGTCCTTAAACAATCATGTCAGAGCCTCAAGAGTCTAATTGAAAACTAAAGCATTTAAAAATTCTGGCCAGGTGTGGTGGCTCATGCCTGTAATCTCAGCACTTGGGGAGATCGAGGAGGGCAGATCACATGAGGCCAGGAGCTCTAGACCAGACTGGCCAACATGAAGAAAACCTGTCTGTATTAAAAATACAAAAATTAGCTGGGTGTGGTGGTGCACGTCTATAAACCTAGCTACCTGGGAGGATGAGGCATAATAATTGCTTGAACCTGGTAGGCGGAAGTTGCAGAGGTTGCAGTGAGCCAAGATCGCACCACTGCACTCCAGTCTGGGCGACAGAGCGAGTCTCTGCCTCAAAAATAAATAAATAAATAAATAAATAAAAATAAAAATTGTATTTTGCCAAATGAAATGGTTTTTCCTTTAATGGCAAACCTTTGGGAGAAGAACTAAAGTAACTGGCATAAAATTTTCTTTATTAAAAGGGACTTAAAAAAACTCCTTTTATCTCATCATGCTTACTAAGGGCAGGAGCTACTTATCTGCCCTTTAGCACAGCATTTCTTATGTTAACAACTCTCCTTGACGAGTTCTCTGACTATAAAGATCAACAAGAATTTGTTCACATCCTGAGACAATAGGTTTTAATCAAGAAAATGACATTTTCAGATTTGCAGTTTAGAAAAGTCATTCTCCCTGTAGTAGAAAGAATGGATTGAAGGTAACAATTGTGACTGGGCGCTTGGACACTTTTTGTATAATAGAGATGAGAGTTGAAGGTGGCCTAAATTAGAGCCAAAGCAGGAGGAAGAGAGAGGCAATGACAAATTAGATATAGTAATCCCCCCGTATCAGTGGTTGGGGGGCTCCTTTGTAGGTTTCCCCTTCTCTGCCTGTCCTGTAAATGTTGGTGTTCCTCAGGGTTCCATACTTGCTCTAAACACAGTATTCTTACTTATATACAATGCTTCAGTCATCCTTTGATGACTGTTAAATTCACAGCCAGACCACCTCTCTTCTAAGGGTTAGATCTTTGTATCTAACATAGAAGACTTTCTCATTTGACTCACCTCTTCTCTGATCTCCACACCTATCTGCAGAAACCTGGGCCTAATCTTGGATTCCTTCCTTTTCCCTCATTCAATCATCACACCCTTCAATTCTACTTTCCAAATACAATAGTCTCCCCTCTCTGTGGTTTTGTTTTCTGTGGTTTATATACAATAAGATACTTTGAGAGAGAAAGAGACTACATTCATGTAACTTTTTACTATAATACAGTATTATAATTCTATTTTGTTATTGTTAAAATAAAAATTAAACTTTATCACAGGTACACATGTATAGGAAAAAATATAGTACATATAGGAAAAAACATAGTGTATACAGCATTCAGTACTATCTGCAGTTACTGGGGGGGTCTTGTAATGTATCCCCCCAACCACTGATACGGGGGGATTACTATATCTAATTTGTCATTGCCTCTCTATTCCTCCTGCTTTAGCTCTAATTTAGGCCACCTTCAACTCTCATCTCTGTTATACAGAAAGTGTCCAAGTGCCCAGTCACAACTGTTACCTTCAATCCATTCTTTCTACTGCAGGGAGAATGACTTTTCTAAACTGCAAATCTGAAAATGTCATTTTCTTGATTAAAACCTATTATCTCAGGATCTCAACTAATTCTTGTTGATCTTTACAGTCAGTCTCTTAACCATTCTTTCCTCTCAATTTGTGGAGGCTCTACCTTCCAAAGAGAACTACTTTCAGTTGCCTGAGGAAAAATACTCTTTGGCTTCTGACTTCTGGAAAACACTCTCTACTCAATTTACTCATTCTTAAGGTTTCTGCTAAGAGGTTCTTTTCTCTGGAAAGACATCTCTGATTCAACACCTTCCCTGCTTTAAGTGTTTCATGACATGCGTTATGATAATTGTCTATTAGTCTTTGTTCCCATTATGCATTCAGGTAGGGCCCTTAGGCAGGATCCTTATAAGCCTTGTTTCTTGTTGTATTCTCCAAGCCTAGTGCAGTACCCTATATTATGGTAAGTCGTTGTTTTTTTTTTTTTTCTTTTTTTTTAGATGGAGTCTGTCCATCGCCCAGACTGGAGTGCAGGAGTAAGGTCTCGGCTCACTGCAGCTTCCACCTGCTGGTTCAAGCAATTCCCCTGCTTCAAACTTCCGAGTAGCTGGGACTACAGGTGCACACCACCATGCCCGCCTAATTTTTGTATTTTTAGTAGAGATGGGGTTTCACCATGTTGGCCAGGCTGGTCTTGAACTCCTGACCCCAGGTGGTCTCCCCGCCTCGGCCTTCCAAAGTGCTGGGATTACAGATGTGAGCTACCGCGCCCAGTCACATTATGGTAAGTCTTACAGAATAAATTCAAGATTATAAAGTAATTTCTGAGGCTACAGAAGTCAGAAACACTTAAATCTTTTTTTATAATTAGAACATCATGAATGTCTGATTATAACCAAAAAGAGTCATAGTTTGAAATAAGTGTCTAAAACCCATACGACTATAATACCAATAACAAGAAAAGATAGATGATTCAAAACTCCAAAAGGAAGAAGGGGAAGTGTAAAAACAGTTCCCAGTTTACATAAGAATTGTAAATTTAACTTAGTGAGAAAAAAATAAAGTACCCTTAACCAGTTTCTTCACTAAGAAAGAGTAAAGTGCATTTCAAATAGGTGAATAAAGGATGTTTATTCAACAAATGCTAGTGGAATAAAATAGGTTTCTACATTGTACCATTATTTTAAAAACTCCAGATGTATTAATATATGTAGAAGAGACCACTGGAAAATAAAAAATGAGAAAATATAAATAACGATTTGAAGTAGAAAATGCCCTTCTAAGCATGATACCAAATGTGGAGAAAAGTGGATCAAAGGACTGAGGAGTTAATTACACGAAGGTTTAAAACTTTTATATGGCAAAATCTACCAAACTTTTTAAGGTATGAAAGAAAAAAATTAAAAAAGGCAAATTCTATACATCTTCTAAATCAATAGGAAAAACCCCCCCAAAAACCACTAAAGGACATGGACAAGTTATTCATTAAAAAAGAAATGTGGCAGCCATAAAAAAGAATGAAATCATATCCTCTGCAGCAACATGGATGGAGCTGGAGGCCATTATCCAAAGTGAACTTCTCACAGGCCATGTGTCACTAACAACTGTTTCAGTACTGACTGAGTGTTTAAGTTAAATATTAAAAGCCAGTGCCCTTATACAAAGGCTGGCATGTAACAAAAGTCCATCACGAGTTTTGCCTAGGCCTTTCCTGGGCCTTAAAGCGTGACAAAATAATGAAGGAATTCTTAATAGGACCCACTTAGGATTAAACAAGTTTTACCGTGGGTCTGAAGAAACTCCCCAGTCCTCTACAAACAAGTTTATTAGCGGTCTGAAACAACTCCTCAAACCTATATGATTTAGTAGGAGATATGATAAGGGTAATCACCCTAGCACTTTTCCAAGGCTCCAAAGGAAGGTCTTCAGGACTCAGACCTTAGTTATAGATTAAAAGAAGTTAATAACTTAGGTCTTTAGATGAATGCACACTTACAGGTAGACATATAGCTTAGAAGGTATATAAGCTCTGGAAAACTTTGTAATTTGGAGTTGGTCTGCTGATGATGTACAGGCCTTCTCCCTGTAACCAGTTACAGAAATAACTCTCTTCCTCTCTAGTTCATCTGCATCTTGTTATTGGGCCGCAGAAATAGCAACCCGACCCTCAGTTTGGTCCCGGAACAAATTAACTCAGAAACAGAAAATCAAATACTGCATGTTCTCATTTATGAATGGGAGCTAAATAATAGGTACACACAGACATAAAGATGGAAACGACAGACACCAGGGACTCTAAAAGAAGGAAGGGTGGGAGGGAGGGGTGAGAGTTAAAAAATTAGCTATTTGGTATAATGTTCACTATTTGGGTAATGGGCACACTAGAAGCCCAATCTCTACCAGTACGCAATATACTCATGTAACAAACATCTGTGTGTACTTCCAATGTAAAATAAAATTAAAAAATAAAAAAAAGAATGTCTGATAAACATAAGTTTTAAAATGCTCAATCACATACATAAAGCAATTTTTTGGCTTTGAAACTAGTAAATGCATGTACCTAGCACAAGGCCCCTCTTCCCTCCACCCCGTCCTCTCCCCCTGGAAAAAAAAAAAAACAAAAACAAACCTGTGTTGATCGAAGCAGAGATAAATATGTATACAAATTATACTTACATACTACTGGTAGATGATAAACTGTACAAGTATTGTTAAATTTAAAACATGGGCTTTATTGGCTTATTTGTATAATCTTCCTATAATGAATATACATTTTATTTATAATATTAAAAAATAAGGTACTTTAAAAAGTTGGTATTTCTTCCAAAATAATAATCCTAAAATAGCAAAATAATTTGTTTAGCTTCAGAATAAAAATAATCATTATAATACCTCATATTAAAACCTCAGAGGATAGCTAATTATGTAATTTTAATACATTTTAGAAGGGATAAATTGAGAACAATTAAAAAATATTGCAATTTTAGTCTCATCAGAATGTACTATCACAGTTGGAAATTGATTCCAATATAAAAAAATTCAGCAACAGCAGAGCAGCTGTTTAGTTTTCCTTTCTAGAGCAAAAGTAGCAAGAAATTTTTCTTCTGTTTTCATAAATATAACTACAACTACTTTATTCTTCTATTCCACCTCAATGATACTCCTTGATATCCCATTTTTAACTGCTCATTTCAGAAATAGCAACACTTTTTTTTTTTGAGATGGAGTCTCGCTCTGTTGCCCAGGCTGGAGTACAGCGGCACAATCTCGGCTCACTGCAACCTCTGTCTCCTGGGTTTAAGTGATTCTCCTGCCTCAGCCTCCAGAGTAGCTGGGACGACAGTCACTTGCCACCACGCCTGGCTAATTTTTGTATTTTTTTAGTAGGGATGGAGTTTCACCATATTGGCCAGGCTGGTCTTGAGCTCTTGATCTTGTGATCCCCTAGCCCCAGCCTCCCAAAGTGCTGGGACTATAGGCGTGACCCACCCGTGCTGGCCAACACTTTTTTTTTTTAAGAGACAAAGTCTTGCTCTGTCACCCAGCCTGGAGTGGAGTGGTGCAATCAGAGCTCACTGCAGTCTTGGGCTCCTCAGTAGCTGGGACTACAGGCATGTGCCACTACACCCAGATAATTTTTATATTTTATTTTGTAGAGATGAGGTCTTGCTATGCTGTCTAGGTTGGTCTTGAACTCCTGGCCTCAAGCAATCCTCCTGCCTTGGCCTCTCAAAGTGCTGGGATTACAGACGTGAGCCAGTGCACCTAGTCTCAACGTTGTTTAATGGCAATTACCAAATATATTTCTTACACATTTTTTTCTCTTAATATAGAAAGATAGCTTATAAGATTTTAACATATGTGTGTATATACATGGAGAGGGAGATTTTATTATCTGCTTAACAAATAAACACAAGGAGAAAAAAGCTGGCATCAGGTATTTTCAAACAAAGACAATAAGAACAGTTTATGTTCAGCTATGGATAAGATCTCACAGTATAGTACAGACTAAAATCTTTTGTCTGCAAAGCACTCAGAGTTTTCCTTTATAGTTTCCTTTTATGTTAAAAAAAAAGTAGATAACATTAAAAATGATCTTTACAGGGAGATACAAATTTGTCTTATGAAGTGAACAGGCCTAATACTAAGCCTTTTAAAGCCTAAACTTTGTAGGCAATAAGAAATATATATTTGAGTATGCCTGGCATTTATATATCACGAAATATACACTGAATTAACATAAACACTGAGAGAAAAATTATATATTTAGAATAAAGTTACAAAACTATTATTAAAAATTCACTTTTGTGATAGACATGACCTATGTGTTTCTCTAAGATCAAAATATAAATTCATACTTCATAATCTGGTCCTCCAAAGTGGGATTTTTTCTTAAGTTCTGTCATTGCATTTTTATATGCTTCCTCTGTTCTTCTTTTCTTCTCAGTTTCCTATTAAAAAGAAGTGAAAATTTGTAATTTGAGGCAGGCATTTTAATTACAATGAAGTCTTTTAGGTGGAATTCCTCTACATTTCACTGAAATTTTATAATTTGACACAAAAAAATTACACTCCTGTGAAAAATAAAGAGTATTATTCTGCCCAAGAAAACATTTTTCTCTAGGCTCTAAATCACTTACAACCTACTATGTATGTATGGATGGATGTATGTATTTTTTGAGGTGGAGTCTCACTTTGGCACCCAGGCTGGAGTGCAATGGCATGGTCTTGGCCCACTGTAACCTCTGCCTCCTGGGTTCAAGCATCTCTCGTGCCTCAGCCTCCCAAGTACCTGGGATTACAGGCGCGTGCCACCACACCCAGGTAACTTTGCTATTTTTAGTGGAGATGGGGTTTCACTATGTTTGCCAGGCTTTTCTCGAACTCCTGACCTCGTGATCCACCCTTCTCAGCCTCCCAAAGTGCTGGGATTACAGGTGTAAGCCACTGCACCTGGCCACAACCTACAATTTAAATCATCACTAAGATCATCTTAAAAGTAGATTATGTGTTTAAATGGTTAAGTCACTGCATGTATACTTAAGAAAAAAAAAAAAAAACACCCAGGTAAATTAGCATCAGAAATACCTATTATACATTCTTATATTTCCCCTTCCCACCAACCCCAGTAAGAGATACATTTATTTTGGTATGAAGAAAAACAGCAAGTAATACCAGAAAAGAACTCAGTAGGTGGGATCAATGAATTCTAAAAAGACATTCTAAGAAAGAAAACCTTCTTATACTTTCTCACTGCTGCTTAAGACTGTATTTTGGAGTTGAAAAATACTTCAGGTCTATTTTAACACTCTCCTTTTAATGATAGGGTCTATAGCTCTAAAAGGTTAAAAGACCCAAGGTCAACACTTAAAATAACAAAGGCTGGTCCCATATAAAACTTATTTCCACAACAATGGAGTTCACTGGGTCAAAACTGATACTGGAGTCCATTATGTTTGTAAATAATCTAATGCTTTTATTCCCTCAAGTACAGTCATATGGCTTTTTTCTTTTCTTTCTTTTTTTTTTAACCTTGTCCAAATTCCATTTTCTAAAAGACTGATTTGCTTGGTCCCCCTATTGGCTAATCTAAGCATGACACTTCTGAAAGTGAAAGGGAATGTCAGTAATAATTTTGCTGAATTAAGAACTGCCTTGGTCAAACCAGGATTCATGGACACTCTGGCAATAGGAAATGTCAACAGCTCTTCCTATTTCCCCTTATTCCCAAAAAAACAGTACTCTGAAGAGTGTGATCATCAAAAATCATAATAAAACAGATTATGCTTGTGATCTAAAGTAGGCTGATGAAAGCCACATGAATTTACTGTCACGTGTTACTTCACCATGGGGATACGGTCTGAGAAATGTGTCACTGACGACTTAATTCTTGTACAGACATCATAGAGTGTACTTATATACACCTAGATGGTATAGCCTACCTACATATCTAGGCTATAAACATTTACAGCATGTGACTGCACTGAATACTATAGGCAATTTTAACATGATGGTAAGTATTTGTGAATCTAAACAGAAAAGGCACAGGAAAAATATGATATAAAGGATAAAAAACAGTATACTTGTATAGGGCACTTATGAATGGAGCTTGCAGGATTTGAAGTTCCTCTGGGTGAGTCAGTGAGTGAATAGTGAATGAATGTGAAGGCACAGGACATTACTGTACACCACTATAAACTTTTAAACACTGCATACTTAGGCTACACTAAATTTATTTAACAATGTTCCTTCTTCAATAATAACCTTAGCTTACTGTAACTTTTACTTTATGAACTTAATTTTTTAAACTTTTTGAGTCTTTTGTAGTAAGATAACTTAACACATAAACATATTGTACAGCGGCACAAAAATATTTTCTTTCTTTATACTGTATTCTACAAGCATTTTTCTACAATTTAAACTTTTTTGTTATAAACTAAGAGACAACACAAACATTAGCCTAGGCCTACACAGGGTCAGGATCATCCAGAAGTCACTAGGCAAGAGGAATTTTTCAGCTCCATTATCATATTATGGGACCACAGTTGTATATGTGGTCCATCACTGATGGAAATGTCATTATACAGTGTATAACTATACTTAATGGCTAAATTAAAGTCTAAACTGAACTCACAAAAAGCATACTACTTCTAAATACCACATCAGCATTAAAGACAGTGGAAATCAATGAATCGATGGGTTCATTAGACCCAAAGATTTCATTAATTGATTTTTTTGTACTAAAGAAAAAATGGGACTACAGATCCACCAGAATGACTAAGCCAGGTGCAGTGGCATGTGCTTGTAGTCCTGCTCATTCAGGAGGCTGAGGCAGGAGGTTCACCCGAGCCCTGGAGGAGTTCAAGGCTGTAGTGTGCTAATGGCTGTGCCTGTGAATAGTCATTGCACTCCAGCCTGGACAACACAGTGAGACCCTGTCTCTCAAAAAAAGAAAGACTCTCCCCCAAATCAAACAACACCAACACCACACACACATACACACAGACACACACACACAATACCAAGTACAGTCAAGAGTGAACATCAACAACACCCATACACCCACACATCCCTAACAATACCAAGTGCTGTCAAGAATTAAAAGTAATTGGAATCCTCACCCATTGCTGGTAGAAATATTAATTTAATCACTTTGGAAAATCATTAGTATTCACTAAAGTTAAGCATATACCCCCATGGATAAATAAGTCTACTCCAAGGTATGAGAAATATACCTAAAGATATGCCCCAAGAACTCTCATAGCAGTTTTATTCATGATAGCCAAAAAATGAAAAAAACCTAAATGTCCACCAACAGGAAAAGAGATAAGCAAATTGAAGTCATACAATAAAAAGTTATCATATAATAAAATACTGTATAGCAATAAAAAAGAATAAACTACTATTAAATATAACAACATGAATGACTCTCACAGCCAATGTTGAGGGAAAGAGAAGGCCTGACTCAAAAGTATATTGTATGATTCAATTTATATGTTGTCCCAGAACAGGCAAAACTAATCTATAATGACATAGGTTAAAACCATATGATCACCTCTTGGGGTGGTGGTATGATATGGAATAGGAAGGAGCATGAAGTTACCTTCTAGGGTGCTAGAAAAGTTACATATCTTGATCTGACTATGGTTAAAGGGGTGTATACAAACATTACAAAAATCAAGTAGTATACTTAAGATTGGTACACTTCCTTCTATGTATGTAATACATTTTAAATGAATAAAACAAAAATGCACAGCACAGCAATAATATTAAAGACTTACAGGAAAGTGAAAATGTCTGTAAAATTACACACCTGTAAGTCTAATAACATAAGCAAATGTATCTTCAATGAACAGGTTATCTCTCCTTAACATTGTTAACCATAATTGCCTAATTTTAGAATTTTTGGTCTTCCTGGACATGACTGGCTAACAATTAAGTACACTTATTCTACTGTAGAAAGGATTATTATTATAGGTAACCAATAAAAATCATCACTACAAAATAGTATTTTCAATTAGCTGAAAGAATCCTGGAACTGACATTATAACTCTACATAAGAGTATAATATAGACAATTCTACTATTAAATAGTAGAATTTAATAGTAGCTCTTATTATCACCTATTTAATTGTTCTCATTAGATTTTAAGCCCCTAAAGAGACTATTTCCTGCTCATCACTGTTTTCCCATTCCTAGCCTAGAGTCAAGCACACAGCACCTGAATGAAACAATTTCAGTGAAACCATATTGCTATCATTGTACTTTCTTTCTCAATTCTAAGAATTACCTGAAAGACATATTTGTTGATAAACAACTTTCTCTATTCAAGGACTTTCTAGTCTTTAGTGTGTATATATACACACACACACACAACATACAAAAGATTAGAAAGTTCTTGAATAGAGTTGATTACCAATAAATACACACATACCCTGCATATATTTTTTATATATATATATATATATATATGAACACACACATACTGTGTGTACACACATGTGCAAATACACACACACTTACATTCCATGTAAAATGTAACTGGGATCCAGTTATTTCAACCTTGAGAAAAAATTACAGTGGAAAAAGTTAATAAAATTTGACATCAGGTAGATTTGTAAGAAGACTATAAAACACAGTAGTGTCCAGATTTTAACCAATACTGCCATATTTTCTGGCTGTTCTTTGGTGAAGAGTGTTGCATGGAGAAGCAATAAAAATAGTTTTTTTCTGCAGATCTTTGGTTTGCTCTGCTCATTGCTACCCAATAAAGAAAGGGAACTGGTAAGATAAACAATGCTGAAAGCAATCAAAAAATCTATCTCCCCTTTTCAACATGGCAAATAAACTTCAATGCTAAAAAAATCAGGAAGTCGTGTTATATAACGTGCAAAGGTTTAAAAAAATTTATTTTACGCAATGTGGTTAGAGTATGTGACCAAATAATACAATCTCTTAGTGAAGGAAAAAGAGACTAAAGAGAGAGAAAGTTGCCAAAAAGTTGGAAATAAGCTAGTCTGGAGAAGTTGAATGATACTCTTGAACCATCAGTCTAATGTATTCAGGCATCAGTCTAATGTTTTTCAACACATTGTTTTTTTGTGTGAACAGGGACTCTTCTAATAATTCAATTTGATACACACTGAGTACAGAGTTGAAATCTTCAAAGATATAATAGTCTGGCTCCAGGATGATAATAAATTTTCTATACCTTAAAAGGATGTTTTCATTGCCTGTTTTAAAAGAAGACATATTCCTATTCAAAATGGCTTACTCTCACCTGCACTTGTGCATTCTGAACTGTTCTCTTTTCTTCTAAAACATGGGAACCTTCCTAAACACATACTGCTAACACTGCTTTCCTCAGTGTCCTGATCAAATTCAAAGGCCTTCAAACTCTGCAAGCAATATAACTCAGAATGAATACGATTCTGGCTGATGTCTAATCTGGTATCCAGAGCTGATATATAAAAATAGAGAAAAATGCCTCTAACTCTGTTACTTTTCACCTTTTGACAAGCCTCTGGGCCTCAATTCCGTCTTCTATAAAATGATGGCATTGGACTGGAACTTTAAGGTATGTTTCAATTCTAATATTTTACTATGTTTCTAAAGCTGAATTATAAATAGAAGTTTTCCTACTTAACAAATCCACTGAGCCATACTTCACACTAGAAACTAAAGAGTCATACTGTAATATTATCAGTGCTGCAGTTTAAACAAAGGTGGGAAAATGTGAACATAGGGCAAATGCTCAAACAACATAATGTATGTGAAATGATATCACTGACCATGGAAAAAATACATGAGTATTATTGTAATAAGTAAATGTTTAACTTTGTAAATTGGCATATAAGTTAGTTCGTATGCCCTAAATGCAGTTTCATACATCATACACTTGAAGGTGGGTAATGTTAAATGGCTCAACACTTCTATTCCAAATCATTACTAACATCATCACAAAAACTTTTATAGCAAATCTTTCAAGAAAGCATACTGTATAGTACTTAAACAAGTAACTGGTGAATCTTGTTAGGCAAACGAGTTTAAGATGCCCATAAAGCTTCAGAGTACTAGTATCATCTGCTATTTCTATCAAACCAAGATTTTTCCCTAAGAAGTTAGCTTGGTTTACATATTCAAACAATACATAAAACTTAAAGTGTGATTATTTTTAAAAGAAAAAAAACCTTAGTCTTACCTTATCCAGTCTCTTCTGCCAGCTGTCCTCACGTTTAACCATTAGTTCAATACAATGAGAAAGTGTTGCAAGGATTCCGGCAGTAGTTGCTTTAAAAGTTATCGCTTCCCCTTTAAAGTCTATACCATTAATTCCTTTTGGTGTCACATGTGGAAATACTGAAAATGAAAGTTATTCACTGAAAATATTTCTAATGAAGAAATAATTCATCACAATTTAAGATTAGAAAACGTTTAGAAAATTAGCAAGTCAGAGCAGATTTTGGGATTTTAATTTTCCTCCTGTAGGCCAACATTTAAAAATCTCCTATGCAAGCTCTATGAGCAAAGAAGCTTTGTGGCAGCATATGTACCTTCAAGTCCTTTTTTTTTCTAGATTCTGTTTCCTGAAATTTATTTGCTGTGCTGCACCTAATTAATCAAATGGTAGGAGGAGCAATACTTTAACAATAACATTCTGACAGCTTAGAGTAGGACCTAATTATGGCAAGAACTACCTTATATTTTGAAAAACCTAGAACTTAAAAAATATCTGAAGATAAACTAAAGAACCTAATAAAATAATATACAGTTTAAAAATAAACATACAAATTTAAATCAGGACCAATGCACTTACTTAAACTCAATGCCTTTTATGTTTCAATTTTATCATTTTAATTCATGGTTAGTTTTTGAATTAAACAAAAAATCTTAAAACTCAAAGTATTGCAAACAAGTAATATTCTATAGTTAATAAGAAATTATTTTAGTAGAATCCTTATAAATGAAATGACACTTTTGACTTTAAAAACTATTAGAGATATGACAGTAAAGGTATAACCCATTAAAGAACAAATTGTCAAACCTCATCAAAATGTAAAATTTCTGCTCTTGAAAATACTCTTAAGAGGATAAAGAGATAAGCCACAAACTGGGAGAAAATCTTGTGTGGCGTATGTTTAATAAAGGACTTCTATCCAGAATTATGAAGTAAACTCAAAGCTCACTAATAATGATCAACGGCCGGACGCGGTGGCTCACGCCTGTAATCCCAGCACTTTGGGAGGCCAAGGTGGGCGGATCACCTGAAGCTGGGAGTTTGAGACCAGCCTGACAAACATGCAGAAACTCCGTCTCCACTAAAAATACAAAATTAGCCAGGTGTGGTGGTGTATGCCTGTAATCCCAGCTACTCAAGAGGCTGAAGCAGGAGAATCGCTTGAAACCAGGAGGCGGAGGGTGCAGTGAGCCGAGATCACCCCACTGCACTCCAGCCTGGGCAACAAGAGCGAAACTCCGTCTCAAAAAAAAAAATAAAAACCAAAAAATAATGATAAACACCAACCCCAACATGAGCAAAAAATGTGAACACACACTTCACCGAAGAGAAGATACAAATGGCAAATAAAAACATGAAAAGATGCTTAATATCACTAGTTAGTATGGAAATGCAAATTAAAACCACAATGACATATCCCTACACACCTATTAGAATGACTGAAATTTGAAGACTGACCATATTGAGTGCCGGTGGGGATGTGGAGGAACTGGAACTCTCATATGTGGCTGGTAAAAAACAGTTCGGCAGTTTCTTTAAAAATTAAACACATATATATCTGCCATACGATTAGAACATTCTACTCCTAGGTATTTACCCAAAATAAATAAAATAAATTTCCATGAAAAGAACTGTATATGAATGCTCATAGGAGTTTTATTTGTAATAGTCAAAACTGTAACTGACCCAAATATCTACCAGTGAATGACTAGATACACAAACTATGGTATATCTATACAATAAAACACTACTGAGCAATGAGAAGAACTGATTGTGTTGATAGTTTTATGAAAATATTCAAATTTGTCAAATAATACACTTTAAATGGTATGTCAATTATATTTCAATAAAGCTTTTTTAAAGCTTGTATTTTCTTAATAAGAATAGACACGTACATCAACTCACCAGAATTGAGCGTGCAGAAATAAACACTCGCATTTATAGCCTATCAGTTTTTCACAAAGGTGCCAAGACAAGGGAAAAAAAAATTGTCCTTTCAGCAAATGATGTTGGGACAGCTGGACATCCATATGTAAATGTCACCATTATTACATAATGTCAGAATGTGATTTTTACCTACATGTCTTGGAAGCTATTTTCACTTGGATTCCAGCAGTTCTATTGCTTTTTTAAAAATTAATCAATCAGGTAATTATTCTTTGTGAGTTGTTACATAACTTCTGAAAGTATACTTTATCCAGCTGAGGGGAAAAATGTATTACTTACACTTTTCTTTATTGCCGTTGGTATTATGCAAGAAGTCGCCATCAGAACGCGTTGTAGGAAAGTCATCTTCATCATCTTCTACCACTAAATAAAATATATTTAAGGAAATTAGGATGAAAAGAAACAGAAATTAATGTCTATTCTTATGTTCAACTGAGTCATTTTACTCTGGATTCTGATTTTGTGAGTATGAAGTCTTACTCATCTTTGTATTTTCACTGGTAATCAAGGTATGCTCAATAAATATGTGGTGGAATGTCTTTAGATACATTATTTTTAAACCACATTCATTCTCATTTGTGTAAGGGAAGGCTACTGAGTTATGAATTATTTCACCCTGTAGTCTTCCTATATCTTGCTCCCTTACATGGGGCCATTTCAACTCTGTAACAGGACCAGAAGGACTGAGCAGGACTATAAAAGGTACCTTCTATGCAAAAGACACCTTAGCTTGCCTCTGAGAGTTCTTTTTTGTAGATGGAGTCTCACTCTGTCACCCAGGCTGGAGTGCAGTGGCATGGTCTCCGCTCACTGCAACCTCCGCCTCCCAGGTTCAAGCAATTCTCCTGTCTCAGCCTCCCAAGTAGCTAGGACTACAGGTGTGTGCCACCACAGCCGGCCAGTCTTTTTGTATTTTTAGTAAAGAAGGGGTTTCACTATGTTGGCCAGGCTGGCCTCAAACTCCTGAACTCGTGATCTGCCCGCCTCAGCCCCCCGATGTGCTGGGATTATAGGCATGAGTGACCGCACCCAGCCAAGAGTTCTTAAATATACTATTTCTGGATGTGCAGGGAAAATATAATGACTTGCAGATATCAATTTTCATTCATCCCAGTGTATATCTGTACCCGGACATCCCTTTTAGCTTCTCTAATTGCAGAAAAAACAGAATCTCTTTTGTTCTACTTTAACATACCTCTTTCTTCTACGTGCTATCCCTTCTACTACCTCACATACTTTAATTCTCTGTACTATGCATTCCAATCATAATGCAAATTCCTGCATCTTAGCTCCCAACATTATTTCCTGCTTTTATCAAGCTTTTCATGGCTTCTTCTTCTTCTTGTTTGTGAGACAGTGTCTGGCTCTGCTGCCCAGGCTGGAGTGCAGTGGCACGATCTCAGCTCACTGCAACCTCCACCTCCCAGGTTTAAGCAATCCAGCCTCGCACACCACCAGCCCAGCTAATTTTTGTAGAGACGAGGTTTCACCATGTTGCCCAGGCCGGTTTCGAACTCCTGAGCTCAAGCAATCTGCCCACCTCTGACTCTAAAAATGCTGGGATTACAGGTGTAAGCCGCTGCACCCAGCCTACATGGCTCCTTTATCTATCTTTTGAGGAACTCCCTTTATAAAGAAGGAATCTACATTTTAAACTAATGTCTTACTTACTGCCTTTATCTTTTTACCTCAGGAGCACCATGGCTCTATAAGGAACATCTCATCTATCTTAGCTGTCTTTTTTATGGATGCAGAGCCCAATTTGATACCTTATTTCCCTCCTTCCATTAAATGGTAGGAATCACCATAGAAAATCTTCTGTACTGCCATTTTCTAATTACTGGACTATTTCGTTTTTTAATAATCACTTGAAAATGTTGCCAATCATCTATAACAACTTTTACAAATCATAAACTGCTATTATCTATTAATACCATGTATTCATTTCTACCTGGCTGTGATTTCAATATTCAATTCTTTTTCTTTTCCACTTCCATCATTCCTATAGACTTCAACATGAGCATACCTTGATTACCAGTGAAAATACAAAGATGAGTAAGATCTGATATGTTCAATAAATATGCTGTGGAATGTCTTTTGATACATTATTTTTAAACCATATTCAGATAAAAAACCATGCTGACCATCAGCTGAAGTTACAATACGACTATTCCTAAATTAGTCCCCTGGCATAATCCCATAAAGATGACCTTCAAGTACGTTTTGAGATCCTTACTTCCCGGGGCCTTCTCAAATTTCCCTACTTTTTTTGCATCATATCAATGAAAAATTAAAGCAGTTTGTTACTCACTCTTCAATTCTACCTTCATGCATTCTTTTCTATAGTAGTGCAGCAGATATTTTGTTTGCTCTAGATTTGACCTATTCTCCCAATTTGAAGGACTTGTTTTCTTGGAAAACTCAAAAGCCTTCTATATAGCATTTGTTTTCCGCTTTCTGCTGTGCTTTCCTTCTGCCTTCAGAAGGCTTGTTTATAATGCTAGCTCATAACTAGAGAGGGTATCCACGTATCAAGGAACTTTTGGTTATCTACCTATTAAGGAACTTTTAAAGAACAAAACCTTAATCTCTCTCTCTCCCCTTAACCCCTGAATATTCTGGTTTAGTTGAGACTACGGTGAAGGGTATGATACAATTATTTCTTTTTTAAAGCTTCCTGAGATGATTACAATATCAGCCAAACTACTATTTATTTTTGCCACCCAAATATTTCTCAGCCACCAGCACATTAAATCTTCCTCTACCCCTTTACCGTAACCCTCCACCCCCAAAACAGATACAGAATAGTTTTTTCAGGCTGGGCGTGGTGGCTCAAGCCTGTAATCCCAGCACTTTGGGAGGCCTAAGTGGGAGGATCACTTGACGTCAGGAGTTTGAGACCAGTCTGGGAAACAGCAAGACCTCATCTCTACAAAACAGCCCAGGAGTTCGAGACTGCAGCTATGAGTACACCACTGCACTCCAGTCTGGGCGATAGAACAAGACCCTGTCTCAAAGAAAAAACAGAAACAAAAACAAAAGGTTTTTCAAAGGTTAGCTACTGTTTAATAAAATCTGTTTTTATGGTTTGCTCCCATCTCTTTCTTGACGCCTATGCTGTATTTGACACTGCTCATGCTTACATGTCAAATTTCTACTTGACAAGACCAAACAGCCTTGATGATTCTCACATCTTGCTAACATGACCCTATATTATGTTCGTTTTAAAAATTAAATTTCCCTTTACTCTTTAGCTGTGGGCAAACTTCAAGTCTCCTTCCTCAGATATTTATCCTTCTACCCCATGGGCAATTATTCACTGTTATGACTCTAACTATTTTTATGCTAATGACTCCTTATTTTCCTGTGACTTCTTATACTAACACTAGGTTCACATCTCCTATACTATTTCTCTAAAGAAATGTCTATTACCAAAAGTAGTTCCATAAACAAACCAGCTATGCTAACATTGTTGCTTAGCTTCTCTGTGCAGTTCTCTCGTCTATAAAAAGGGATTAATACTTATACCTACATAAGGTTATTATAAAATTATATTCAGATAATTAAAGAATTTAACATAGTACATGGGGAATACTATAAAACATTACAAAAATTAATCATGGTAACTCCCCTCTAATGGATTTCCTCTATTCTTCATGCTTATCTAGGGGCTCATTTACAGATGTTTACATTGCTACAATTGGTTACCACATAATTTTCTCCTATCTAAAGTCTTTCACCATTCTAATCTATGTTACAATTACCTACAATGATTAATGTTTTAAAAATATTAACTTCAACTTATATCCTTGCCTAAACAGTAACTTTTCAAATTACCAATGTGAACATTATTTTTTAGATTAAATCGCAACTGTTTCTGTGTTCAATATTCTCCACCTAATAGCCTACCAGCATCAAACAGCGATTTTCAGCTTTTTAAAGCTTTTTAAAAGATATTTTTAAGGCCAGTAATATATAAAAATGATGAAAATAAGCTAAAAGAGTAGACTTCCCTTTTTTTCCCTGAAGGAACTCCTTGTGCATCCTTGAGGCAACTTTATAGAACTCTTAGGGATATCTCACATGGTTTGAAACCATCATCCTAATACAAAGTTCCTCCATTCCAGTCACACTGGTCTCCTTTACCAACATTCAAGTCTGTTAGGCTAAATCCCACCTTTGGATCTTGTACATTTCTGCTTCCTGTCACCCCAGCAATAATCCAAATTAACTATATTAATAACAGCTATTATTTGAGTTTTTGCTTTTAAACACAGTGCTAACATATACATTATCATTTAATTCTCACAATCACAGGTGCTAGATATAATAACCATTTTATAGCTGAGGAAACAGGTGTTGAGAAATGTTGAGAAATCTACTTCAAGTCATTAAACAATAAATAGAAGAGCAAGATTAGAAGAAATTTTACTTTTAATGTGGTATATATGTATTGTTTTTAAAATTAAACAATGTGTTTAGGTAAGAGGTGATGTCTGCCACTTCTGTAATCCCCAGAGTATCTAGACTTAAAATGTTAATTAAATCTTACTGAATGATATACATAAAGACAGACAGTGATTCTTAAAATTATTTAAGTCATAAACTTAGTTTTAATAATTTAATGACAGTATATCCACAGAGATCCTTTAAACTCAGGTCAGCAACTCTGCTCTGCCAAGTAGGAAATTATGGTCCATGTCCTTATACCCAGCATATATTCTTAAAAACATCAGTATTTCAGGCTTAGCAGGTGGCTCACGCTTGTAAGCAGATTGCTTGAGCTCAGGAGTCTGAGACCAGCCTGGGCAACATGGCAAAACCCTGTCTCTACAAAAAATACAACAATTAGCTGGGCGTGGTGGTGCACGCCCGTAGTCCTAACCACTTGGGGAGGCTGAGGTGGGAGGACTGCTTGGGCCTGGGGGGTGGAGGTTGCAGTGAGCCGAGATTGTGCCACTGCACTCCAGCCTGGGTGACAGAGGGAGACCATGTCTCAAATAAAAATCAAAGGATCAATCAATCAGTTGGTATCTCATAAATAACATTTGTAGGGAAATCAGTTGTTATGGGCTGAATGGTGTCTCAGAAATTCATATGTTGAAGTCCTTAATCTCCAGTACCTTAGAATATGGCTATTTGGAGCCAAGGTTTGTAAAGCAGTAATTAAGTTAAAATGGGGTCATTAGGATGGGCACTAATCCACTATGACTGTACAATATGCAGAGGAAATTTGGACATAGATACATACAAAGGGAAAGATGATGATGTGAAGATATAGGGAGAAGTTGGCTACCTATAAGCCAAGAAGAGAGGCCTGGAACAGGTTTTTCCCTCATGACCCTCTGAAGAAACCAACCCTGCCAATACCTTTATCTCAGAACTGTGAGAAAATAAATCTGTTGTTTAAGCCACCCAGTCTGTGGTACTTTGATATGGCAGCCCTAGCAAACTAATACATCAGTCTACATTTTGCTGTTTATTTAAACATGTAGCAGAAAAGATTCAGTGTAATGTCTAATATTTTTTAAGTCATCTACACAACCTGGTTATCACTGCATCCCAACTTCTACTTTTTCACCATCACTTTTGTCCTTCTAATACTATACACTATTGGTATGGACCATTAAGATAAACACTGGCCGGGCGCAGTGGCTCACACCTGTAATCCCAGCACTTTGGGAGGCCGAGGCGGGCGGATCATTTGAAGTCGGGAGTTCGAGACCAGCCTGACCAACATGGAGAAACTCTGTCTTTACTAAAAATACAAAATTGGCCAGGCGTGGTGGAACATGCCTATAATCCCAGCTACCAGGGAGGCTGAGGCAGGAGAATCACTTGAATCTGGGAGGCGGAGGTTGCGGTGAGCCGAGATTGTGCCATTGCACTCCAGCCTAGGCAACAAGAATGAAACTCCGTCTCAAAAAAAAAAAAAAAAAAAAAAAAGATAAACAAGGCATCATATTCTATATGTACCCTGTTTTTGTTTAAAGGATTACTTGCAAGTATAATAAAGCTAATCTGTAACATTTAAATTGATTAAAAGGTATTCTTTTTTAATGAAGGAGAAACAGAAGTTCAGGTGTTTTTTATTTTTAGAGGGGGAAAAAAATCACACATTAACGAACCAAAACCTTTAATAAAAGTTTTTATATTAACAAACAGAAAGGACTTCAAGGCCAGGCACAATAGCTCAAGCCTGTAATTCCAGTACTTTGGGCAGTTGAGGTGGGAGAATCCCTTGAGACCAGGAGTTTAAAGACCAGCCTGGGCCACATAGCAAGACCTCGTCTCTACAAAAAATTTAAAAATTAACCAGATGTGATGGTATATGCCTGTAGTCCTAGCCAGTTGGGAGGTTGAGGTAGGAGGATCACTTGAGCCCAGGAGTTTGAGGTCATAGGGCGCTATGAACATTCCACTGCACTCTAGCTTGGGCAACAGAAGGAGACTGTCTACAAAATAAATAAATAAACAAACAAATAAATAAAAACAGAAAATAACTTCCAGGCTACTAAATGTACACAAAATTGAGAAACTTTAAAAGGAATACAGATTTCTGCTTCTGTTCGAGATGAAATAACCAGGATTGAATTTACTCTGTAGCATAAAAGTAAAAACTGGACAAAATATATGAAACAATGCTTTTCAAGACACTGGCTATCAGGCAAAAAAGGACAGTGATCCTTAACAGTTGGAGAACAAATGAAGTGAACTCTATGTCTGCTCTAGCTCATTGTTTTAGGAGTTTCCAAACTGTACAGTAAGGACAGGAAACCCAGGAGGAGCCTTCTGGATTCCCTGAAATGAGATGAAGCTGAGCACCCAGAGACAAAGGCAACTAGCAATAGTTCACAAGGCAGAGTACTGGAGAGGAGAGAACTGGACAGACAGAGAACACTGGAGAATGGCAGAAGGCTACCCCTGAGTACTCTGAAGAGTACTGATAGCACATGCAAGTGAGCAAACTATAAAGGCAAGGGATAGAACCTTCTTAAAGGATTCCAAGAAACAGCACTTGAAGCTTACATGGGAGCAGGAAAAATTATCTGCTTTATAATGCAGACTGGAAAACCTTGTAATTCACAGGGAATTGGTGAGAATTCAGAAGATTCTTGCCTCAGGAGTGAGGACAAAGAAATACATTATTGGAAGGTTCTGATACTACACATAAAGTGGTATATTACTTGAAGGTAGACTGAGGTAAGTTAAATATGCAAACTATAAACCTTAAAGTAGCCAATAAAATAATAAAACCATGAATTATAGCTAAGAAGCCAACAAAGGAGATAAAGTGGAAGTTTATATATATATAAAAACTTCATCCAAAGGCGGCAGAAAAAGGCAATATAGAATAGACAAAAAGAACTTGGATCTAGATCAAACACATTTAATAAGAAAGAGAAATGAAACCATGTCAAGCCACTTAGTTATACTGGGAATGAACTTAGTCCTATTTGGTAATAATGGTAAAGTAGTTCACAATAAATTAAGTGAAAAGCTGAAGAACAATGTTGACATCAGCAGCATTTTCAGCACTAACAAAGGAAAGTTAAACTGTAAACCTAACACTAAAAGTTAATTGAAGATATCTTGTTTCTTTTAAATAAAAACAATAAAATTATTTTTAAATGTATATACAATTATTATTTTGGTTTCTATTATTGATTTCTTCTTCTATGAGAAAAAGGGTAGAGAAAGGGAGAGACTGAGAGAGAGAGGAGGCCAAGTGCGGTGGCTCACACCTGTAATCCCAGCACTTTGGACGGCCGAGGTGGACAGATCACGAGGTCAGGAGATTAAGACCATTCTGGCCAATACGGTGAAACCCAGTCTCTACTAAAAATACAAAAATTAGCTGGGCATGGTGGTGTGTGCCTGTAATCCCAGCTACTTGGGAGGCTGAGGCAGGAGAATCGCGTGAACCAGGGAGTCGGAGGTTGCAGTGAGCTGAGATCACGCCACTGTACTCCAGCCTGGTGACAGAGCAAGACTCCGTCTCAGGAAAAAAAAAAAAAAAAGAGAGAGAGAGGAAAAGACAAAAAGAAAGGAAAGGGGAGAAAAAGAGAAATGAGAGGAAGAAGGAGAAAGAGATCAACTGGCTGATTTCAGACCTGAAGGATTTGACATATACTTATCTCCTCTAAGACTCATCATGGGGTAAATTTATCAGACATAATAATAATGTGAAATGCTCCGTATTACCAAGATGATACCATTTTTTAATGGAATAAAGAGTATCATTTGAAAATCTCTGCCTGGTGTAGTGGCTCACACCTATAATTCCAGCACTTTGGGAGGCCAAGGTGGGAAGACTGTTTGAGGCCAGGAGTTTAAGACCAACCTGACCAACATAGTGAGACCTCCATCTCTATAAAAAATAGAAAAATAAATTAGCTGGGTGTGGTGACGCACACCTGTAGTCCTAGCTACTTGGGTGGCTGAGGCAGGAGGATTGCTTGAGGCCAAGAGTTCGAGGCTGCAGTAAGCTATGATCGTGCCACTGCACTCCAGCCTGGGCTATAGAATGAGACCATGTCTCAACAAAAAATAAATAAATAAAATAAAGGTCTTCAATGGTATCTGGTATGGATGATCAAAATGAATTAGTATGTGTAACTGAAGTACCCAAGTTACAAGGACACTGAAACCTGTTTCACTGGGGGTTTGCAGCAAAAAATGACTATAGATACCTTTATCACTTAAAGACATTACCCTTTGAGATCAAGAGGCTTTTAATCCATTCATTTTCCAAGTAAAAATAGTGGTAATAGCCTAATTAACCTTTATCCCTTTGAAGTTCATCCTTAGAGACAGCATCAGCACAGGCATCAAAGTACTTCTGTAGCGTGTCAACTTGTCTACATAAGATGTCTCTAAATGTTTCCATTTCAGCCAACTTCTCACGTAAACTGTGGCCTTTCTGCAAAACACAAAATAGGGAGATGTAATTCAAGTAAAACAGAACTGGATTTTATTTGGTCCTATGGTATTTCATCAACTTTTAAGGTCTGTACCTTATAACTGAGGGCATGGGATAAGGAGAGCTGTCTAGTTCAATATAATACTTCTAGGAACAGGCTTGAAACTGACTAATCTATTGGCTTGATAGTGATAAGTCACTTAGGAGTGATAACCTTGCAAGTGATATCACTTATAAAAAAGCCTTATTTTTTATAGAAAATAAGAAAGCAGTAACACCTGACAGTTTGCAAATATAACATTTGATATTTTCAAATTAAATAAAATTGTGAGGAACAACTGTGAAAGACTTTGAAATGGGCAAAAATATTACTAGTGTCCTTTCAAAGTAATGGTGAGCTGTCATTTATGGTACCCTTGGGAAAGTACTGTTTGATCATACAGACACTTTTGCCTTTCACTGCATTTGAGCTATTTTACAACTCTTCTGGTAAAAAACTGAGTAGTATAAATAATTCTTGTTCATAGAGATGCAAATGAATTTTGTCTGGTGCAGAAGCACTGATTATTAATCTGTGGATATTGACCAGTTTTGCACACATTTGCAAATCGTTTCAGTTCTTTAGATTTTCCTTTGAACCAGTTTTTTTATGTTTTACCTAATAAATGAATGAAATAAAATCAGTGACGTGTTCATTTGTATGAGTTATTATTTTATACCTTAAGTTTTTCTTTAATAAGTTCAAATAAATTATATTATTAAAAAGCTTGTTCAAAAATTATCAAGTATATTCTGTTCACAACATCCAATACTAAGCTCAATTTATGTTGCTTTAACTTAAGGCATCCATTAACTATACACCTTGAATGAAGAGGTGGATGTTGCAGAGTAGCCACTTGCTCCAGACACCAGGGACACCATTGAGCCATGTCGACGCAAGCTGGATTCAGATCCATATCCAGATTCAGTCTAAAAAAAAGGTAAACTATGTGAAAAGAATTTAAATAAAAAATACTTGAGAAAACAAAAGGTTTCCTATGAATTAACAAGGTTATTATAACAATAATTGGCAGTTTGGGTACATATAAAATATATAGTCAATCCACTGACATAAGCAATGCCTTTCAATTCCTAAATGCCATTTAATTTAGAAATTTATGGAATACCTACTATGTGCTGGGCTAGTGGTCACAAAGACTGTTTAATAATAGGAAAACTAAAGTAGTCAAGTTCATAGACAGAAAGTAGAATAGTTGTTACCAGAAGCAGGGAAAAGAAGAACAGGTAGTTATTATTTAATGGACACAGAGTTTCAGCTGGGGAAGATAAAAAAGTTCTGAAGATGGATGATGGTGATGGTTGAACAATAGTGTGAATGTACTTAATACCATAGAACTGTATACTTAACAGTGGTCAAAATGGTAAATTTTACGTATTCTCACCTATTCTTAACACAACACAATTACAGCATTTACTACTCACAATAGTTTGTGTTTTGTTATTACTACTGGACTTGGATCTTTTTGGAAGCAGCTTGTATCTTTTTGATCTTTGTAACCACCTCGACAGTTGAAGGCACAAAGTTTCCAATTTTGCTAGTCTGTTAAGTTAGCATCCCATGGAAGATAACTGATGGGGATGATACTCTTCAGAGCATCAATTTTATATTTTACCTTCTCTAATACAAATGCAACATAACAATATAGACAAAGGAATAGAACATTTGAACTTCAAAGTAATTAAAACCAGGTATTTTGGATCTCTGATTATTTTCTACTGTTACTTTTAAAAAGTACAGTGAATTAGGCCAGGCACGGTGGCTCACGCACACCTGTAATACCAGCACTTTGGGAGGCCGAGATGGGTGGATCGCTTGAGATCAGGAGTTTGACACCATCCTGGCCAACATGGTGAAACCCTGTCTCTACTAAAAATACAAAAATTAGCCAGGCATGGTGGCAGGCACCTATAATCCCAGCTACTCAGAAGGCTGAGGCAGGAGAATCGCCTGAACCGGGAAGTGGAGGTTGCCGTGCGCTGAGATCACACTGCTGCACTCCAGCCTGGGTGACACAGTAAGACTCAGTCTCAAAAAAAAAAAAAAAAAAAAGTACAGTGAATTAATAAGCTTGTGTGGAAAAACCAAGGCATCTGTATTATATCCTTTGACAACATATCATATCTATTATGGTTTGATTGATTTCAATCCTGCTCCTCTGTACTATTATGGTTCTAGATAAGTATTTATATTGAACAGTTTTCCTTCATTTGAGGGGGAAAAAATCCCTAGGTTTAGTAAACATTATTTTTTTTAATACTTAGAGACCAATACTGAAAACAAAGGAACAAAAAGCTACATTGTATTTAATTTTAATTCTACTCAATAAACTTAAGTGGTAAAATAATACCTAATTATTTTTAGTGTCAAACCTATGGTTACAATGAAAAATTATTTAAAGTTACACAAATTTCAAGATCAATATTAGGAAACAAAATTACATACAATGTGTTATAGAAAATATACCCATTGACATTTTATAGCCTCTGTGGTCTAATTCCTGAAAATCCATTACATTTCCTATATAGCTGTTGGTTTACCCATGATATTATTCTAATTGTAAAATATTCTTTTTAGCTATAAGAATACTAAGCTTCTATAGTTTAATAAATAAAATTTTTATGTTCTCATTTTTATGTAAGTGATATCAGCACTAGTTTCAAACATTTTCCAGTTAGTATCACTTCATTTACCTTAACTTTAATATTCTAGGATCTCAGAAAAGCTATCAGAAACTAGATAAGTTTATCCAAATGTAAGAAAAAATGAAAAAGAAAAGCAAGGGTAAAAAGAATAGTAGAGATTAGAAGTGGCAGTAACAATGGCAAGGAATGGCAACAAAGAGGGACAATTCTGCTGAAGGTACAACAGCAACAATCTCAAAGGAAGAGCAAACTTGTCCCCACCCCCAACATCAATAATCAGATGGATCTGGTTAAAACGGGGAAAAAAAAAAAAAAAAGACGACGAGAGGAGGAAAGGAATCTGTAACCAAAATAACAAAACTCCTCATGAAAAAAGAGATGGACATCTTCAGGCAGACACTAGGAATTTATCCATATCAAAACAAGTAGCCTCTTAAATTTCAAACTTCTAACACCTACCAGCTGCCAAAGTAAAATGGTCACATTTTTAAATAATGCTTGCTTATAAAACATTCCATCTATAAAAAGTACTTCAATACGTTCTCAACTCTTAATTAACTAACAAATTACATATAATTTTAAGAGAAGGTGGAATCAAAGCTCTTCTCCAAGACTTTACATGACTCCACATCTCAAAGCAATATCTTAGTGATGAAGGAAAATAAATGTTCTGGAGTCAGGAAAACGATTAATGAAAAGGTAATCAAAAGCATGTACTTTATGGTATGCAAATTATGCCTCAAGAAAACGGATTTTTAAAAAAGACAAAACTAATCTATGACAAACAAGAGCAGGCCAGAGTACAACAAGGGCACTGAATACAAAGAGGTAGAAGAAAATGTGGGAAGTGTAGACTACATTTGTCAAAACTCAAACTGTACAATTAAAATGGGTACTTTTTAAGAATGTAAATGTAAATTGTACTCCAATAAAGATAAAGAAAAAAATGTAACCTTGTTTCAACATAACATAATCACAGCAAAATAGAATTCTAATTACAGCAATCAGTTCACAAAAAAAGGAGTCCTTGACTAGGTGCATTACTAGGCTCATGCCTGTAATCCCAGCACTTTGGAGGCCAAGGCAGGAGGACTGCTTAATCCCAGGAGTTCAAGAACAGCCTGAGCAATAAAGCAAGACACCATCTCTACAAATTTTTTTTAAAAGTTAGCGGGGCGTTGAGGTGTGCTCCTGTAGTTCCAGTTACTTGGAAGGCTGAGGCAGGAGGATCCCTTGCATCCAGAAGTTCGAGATAGCACTGAGCTAGGATTGTGCCACTGCACTCCAGCCTGGGTGACACAGAGAGACTATCTCAAACAAAAGACTTACTGTTTTTCAATTTTAATTTTAGGTTCAGGCAGTACATGTGCAGGTTTGTTACATGGGTAAATTGCGTGCTGCTGGAGTTTGGTGTAAAATAATTTCATCACCTAGGATGTGAGCATAGTACCTGATAGGTATTTTTTTGTCCCTTGCCCTCCTCCCATCCTCCACCCTCAAGTAGGGTCTGGTGTCTATTATAGTTTCCCTCTTTGTGTCCGTGTGTACTGAATGTTTACCTCCTACTTTTAAGTGAGAACATGTGGTATTTGGTTTTCTGTTCCTGTCTTAATTCACTTAGGATAATGGCCCCCAGCTGCATCCATTTCATGAAGAAGCGAATTAGCACCCATTCCAGACTCACTACACTGAAGAGGTGGTCTAGCGGGCAGAGGGAACTCAAGAAGCACTTTGGATGAACCATGCTTCAGTGGCCCTATGTGAGCCCTGCCATGGCAGGAACTTTTGGCATCACCCATCTGATTCCCTCCCTGTGTTATGGGGTTGGAAATGAACTAATTAGAGCTAATGTTGGACATAAACTTATTAGATAAGCTCCATGATTTGGCCCACGTGTTCTCATTATTTCGCTCTCACTTATAAATGAAAATGTGCAGTATTTGTTTTTCTGTTCCTGTATTAGTTTACTAAGGATAATGGCCACTAGTTCCATCCATGTTGCTGCAAAGGACATGATCTCACTCCTTTTTATGGTTGTGTAGTATTCCATGGGGGTATATGTGCCACATTTTATTATCCAGTCTATTGTTGATGGGCATTTAGGTTCATTTCATGGTTTTGCTATTGCAAACAGTGTTGTGATGAACATACACATGCATGTGGTCTTTATGGAGGAATAATTTATATTCCTCTGGGTATATACACAGTAATGAGATTGCTGGCCAAATGGTAGTTCTGTTTTAAGTTGTTTGAGAAATCACCAAACTATATTCCACAGTGGCTGAACTAATTTACATTCCCACCCGCTGTGTATAAGCATTCCTTTTTTTTGAGATACAGACTTGCTCTGTCGCCCAGGCTGCAGTACAGGGGTGCAATCTCAGCTCACTGCAAGCTCACTGCAAGCTCCACCTCCAGGGTTCACACCATTCTCCCGCCTCAGCCTCCCGAACAGCTGGGACTACAGGCACCAGCCACCATACCCAGCTAATTTTTTGTATTTTTAGTAGAGACAGGGTTTTGCCATGTTAGCCAGGATGGTGTTGATCTCCTTACCTCGTAATCCGCCTGCCTTGGCCTCCCAAAGTACTGGGATTACAGGCGTGAGCCACTGCGCTTGGCCAAGCATTCCCTTTTCTCTGCAACCTCACCAACATCTGTTATTTTCTGAATTTTTAATAATAGACATTCTGATTGGTGAGATGGTATCACACTGTGGTTCTGACTTACATTTCTCTAATGAACAGTGATGTTGAACACTTTTTCATATACTTAATGGCAGCATGGATGTCTTTTGAGAAGTGTCTGTTCTTGTCCTTTGCCCATTGTTTAATGGGGTTGTTTGGGTTTTGCTTGATTTAAGTTCCTTATATTCTGGATATCAGACCTTTGTTGGATGCATAGTTGGCAAATACTTTCTTTCTGTAGGTTGTCTGTTTACTCTGTTGATAGTTTCTTTTGCTTTGCAAATGCTCTTCAATTAGGTTTTACTTGTCAATTTTTGTTTTCGTTGCAATTGCTTTTGGAGACTTCATGAAATCTTCACCAAGGTCTATGCCTAGAACAGTATGTCCTAGATTTTCTACTTGGGTTTTTATGGTTTTAGAACTTACATTTAAGTCTTTAATCCATCTTGAGTTAATTTTTGTACAAGATGAGAGGAAGGCATCCAGTTTCAATCTTCTGCATATGCCCAGCCTGTTATACCAGCACCATGTATTAAATAGGGAGCCTTTTCCCTATTGCTTATTTTTGTCAGCTTTTTCGAAGAACAGATGTTTGTGGTTGTGAGGCTTTATTTCTGGGTGATCTAACCTAGTCCACTGGTCATGTGTCTGTTTGTGTACCAGTACCATGCTGTTTTGGTTATGGTAGCATTGTAATACAGTTTAAAATTAGGTAGTGTGATACCTCTGGCTTTGTTCTTTTTGCTGAGGATTGTTCTATTTGGGACCTTTATTGGCCATATGAATTTTAAAATAGTTTTTTCTTATTCTGTGAAAAAAGACATTAGTAGTTTGATAGAAATGACAATGAATCTGTAAACTGCTTTGGGTACTACATAAGGACAGAATGTTTTTCCATTTGTTTGTGTCATCTCCAATTTCCTTCAGCAGTGTTTTATAATTCTCATTGTAGAGATCTTTCACACTTACCTGGTTAGCTGTATTCCTGGGTATTTAATTCATTTTGTGGTTACTGTGAATGGGACTGCACTCCTGATTTGACTCTCAGCTTGGACGTTATTGGTATATAGAAATGGTACTGACTTTTGTTTTATCGAGATAGGGTCTTGCGCTGTCACCCAGGCTGGAGTGCAGTGGCGTGATCACGGCTCACTGCAACCTCCATCTCCTAGGCTCCAGTGGTCCTCCTCCCTCAGCCTCCAAAGTAGCTGGGACAAGTGCATGCACTACACCCAGGTAATTTTTTGAGTTGTTGTAGAGATGGGATCTCACTCTTTTTGCCCAATCTAGTCTCCAACTCCTGGGCTCAAGTGATCCTTCTGCTTCAGCTTCCCAAAGGGGTGGGATTACAGGCATGAGCCATGGTGCTTGGCTTGTGGTCCTGCTTTTGTACATTGATATTATACCCTGAATTTGTTTATTGCTTCTAGGAGCCTTTGGACAGAGACTATGGGGTTTTCTAGGAATAGAATAATATTTATTGTCCGTGAAGATAGTCTGACTTCCTCTTTTCCAATCCAGATGCCTTTTATTTTTTTCTCTTGCCTCATTGTTCTAAGAACTTCCAGTATTATGTTCAATAGGAGTGGTGAGGGTGGACATCCTTGTCTTTTCCTGGTTATCACAAGGGGTACTTCCAGCTTTTGCCTGTTTAGCATTACACTGGCTGTGGGTTTCTCAAAGATGGCTTATATTGTTTTGAAGTATGTTCCTTCAATGCCTAGTTTGTTGAGGTTTTTTTTTTCTTTTCCGTTTTTTTTTTTTTTTTAAAAATCATGAGGGGATGTTAAATTTTATCTAAGCCCTTTCCTGTGTCTACTGAGATGATCGTGTGTTTTTGTTTCTAGTTCTGTTTATCTGATGAATCACATTTATTCATTTGCATATGGTGAAACAACCTTACATTCCAGGAATAAATCCTACTTGATTGTGGTGGTGTTTTGACGTGCTGCTATATTCAATTTGCTAATATTTTGCTGAGGATTTTTGCATCTAAGTTCATCAGGGATATTTGCTTGAAGTTTTTGTTTTTTTGTTGTGTCTCTGCCACGTTTTGGTATAAGAATGATGCTGACCTCACAGAATGAGTTAGGGAGGAATATGTACTCCTTGATATTTTTCGGAATAATTTCAGTAGCATTGGTATCAATTCTTCTTTATATGTCTGGTAGAATAGAGCTATGAATCTATATGGTCCACGGCTTTTTCTGATTGGTAGGTTTTTTGTTTTTTTAAATTACTGATTCCATTTCTGAACTTATTATTGGTCTGTTCAGGATTTCATATACTTCCTGGTCAAACCTTGGAAGGTTTTGTTTCCAGGAATTCACCATTTTCTAGTTTTTGTGCACAGAGGTGTTTAATCTCTGAGGGTTTTTTGTATTTCTGTGGGATGGGTGGTAATGTCACCTTTGTCATTTCTAAGTGTGTTTATTTGGATCTTCTTTTCTTCATTAGTAGTCTAGCTAGCAGTCCATCAATCTTAGTCTTCCAAAGAACCAAGTTTTCATTTTGTTGATTTTCTGCATAGATTACATGTCTCAGTTTCATTCAGATCAGCTCTCATTTTATTTGATTTCTCCTGCTAGCTTTGGGGTTGGTCTTGTTTTTCTAGTTCATCATGGTGATGTTAGGTTATAAATTTGTGATCATTCTAACTTCTTGATGTAGGCATATTTTCTGGAGGTTTTGTTCATTATTTAAAATTCTATCTCTTTTATTTTTGTCTCTCTGCACTGATTCAAAGGAGTGGTCTCCAAGCTCTGAGATTCTTTCTTCAGCTTGGTCTTTTCTGCTATTAATACTTCCACTGTGTTCTGAAATTCCTGTGGTGAATTTTTCATTTCCAGAAGTTCTGTTTGGTTCTTTCCTAAAATGGCTATGTCATCTTTCCACCCTTGGACTGTTTTACTGTGCTCCTTGGACTGCATTTCAACCTTCTCTTGTTTGTCAATGAGCTTCCTTGCCATCCAGATTCTGAATTCTCTATCTGTCATTTTAGCCATTTCAGTCTGGTTCAGAGCCATTGCTGGGGAGCTAGTGTGGTCATCTGGAGGTAAGCAGACACTGGCTTTTAGAGTTGCTAGACTTCTTGTGCTAATTCTTTCTCAACTCTGTGGGCTGGTGTTCCTTTAACCTTTGAAGCTGCTGTCTTTTGGATTGGGCTTTCTTTTTTTATATTGTTTGAGGCTCTTGAGGAATTGGCTATGGTATAAGTTGGATTTAGTTGATTGGTTTCGTTTTTGGTCACTTTAAGGGGGCCAAGGCTTAGTTCAAAACTCCTTAGCGATGTGTTCTAATCTTGGGGGACTGAGATCAGGATTACTACCCGCTGTACTGGAGGGATAAGGTGTTCCCAGTCTGCTGGTAAGAACACTCTGATGGGGGCTGCTGGCAAAAGCACTCTGGTAGGGTGGTGGTGGCTCCCTCACCCTGCACATATGCACAGGCGGGGCGGTGGGGGACCTCACTTGTGTGCACACCAGCAGGGTACCTGCAGGTGTCCTAATATATTTGTGTACCTGTAGGGGTCTTTGCATGCATGCATGCCAGCTGGGGCAGCAGCAAGTCCCTGTGTGAAAAATTCCTATGAAAGAATGAGGTGTATTAAAATCCTAGAGCAAAGGTATCATGTTAGGTCCTTTACCTAAAATGGCTCTAGTTTCTTTTCTGAGACACAATGCTAACTTTGTAAGTGTAGTACTCTATTTCTTATATCGGTTTTGGTAAAGGTTTCTCTCTCTCCTTCCTTCTTTTCTTCCTTCCCTTTCTTCCTTCCCTTCCCCTCTTTTCTTTTTTTTCCTTCTTTTACTAAATATGGGAGACTACAATTAAAAATAAGAATCTCTCTGTAACAGATGAAAATATAAGGTATTTCAGAAATTACTTAGACACCTTTGTGTGATTGATTTCTAAGCAAAATCTGGATTGTTCTTTTAAATATAATAATATCCCCTACAACTTATAATCCATATTTCATACTATTAAACACACATTTTGGACATTTATTCGAAAATATTTAAAACTCAACAGTTTGAATATACATATTTTTTCTTTTGAGACAGGGCATCACTCTGTTACCCAGGCTGGAGTGCAGTGGTAGTCATGGCTCACTGCAGCCTCGATCTCCCAGGCTCAGACAATCCTCCCACCTCAGCCTCCCAAGTATGCTGTATGCTGGAACTAATGGCATGCAGCAAGATGCCCCGCTAATTTATTTTTATTTTTTACTTTTATAAAGACGGGTCTTACTACATTGTCGAGGCTGGTCTCAAACTGTTGGGCTCAAGTGATCCTCCTACCTTGGCCTCTCAAAGTCCTGGGATTACAGGCAGGAGCCACTGTACCTGGCCCAGTATGAAGTTTAAATCCAAATGAATCCACCCTATTCATGTCCAGTATCAATGAGTCTTAAACAGAGCAAGTCAAAACTACTGATTTTTTAAATGATCTTAAAACAAAATATAAACATTAAATACTTTACTAACGGTGTCTTCACTATATGTCTTATACCCTTATGTATTTCTTCAAGTTCAGTATTTCAAAACAAGTAACATCATCTTACAACAAAGACATGATAAAACAAGACTCCATTTCAGCAAAATCGATGCAACACATTTTAAGTGATAGGTAACAGATAAATGTGGAGGCTACAAGTTTAGTACACTTACACTTCTAAATCTAATAAAATTTCATTTACATAAGTTTCATTATAGATTGTATAAATAATTGCAATGAAAAAGAAAACAGGTCAGGCGTGGTGGCTCACACTTGTAATCCCAGCACTTTGGGAGGCCGAGGTGGGTGGATTACTTGAGGTCAGGAGTTTTGAGACCAGCCTGGTCAACATGGCAAAACCCAGTCTCTACTAAAAATATAAAAACTAGCTGGGTGCGGTGGTGCACGTCTATCATTCCAGCTACTTGGGAGGCTGAGGCAGGAGACTCGCTTGAACCCGAGAGGCGGAGGTTGCAGTGAGCCAGAATCGCACCACTGCACTCCAGCCTGCGCAAGAGAGTGAGACTCTGTCTCAGAAAAAAAAAAAAAAAGAAAAGATAGTATACTCATGAATCCTACTTCCATTGTTATTCAATTTAATAATGAGGGTTCATTATTCCAGTAACTACAATAACTACTAATATAAAAATTTTGAGTTTTTAACAAATACACAGACACACAAATATACCCTCATTGTTTAAAAATTAGTCATTCTGGTAATGTCTACAATTGTGCTAATGATCCTGTCATTGCGTGAAATTTCCTGAATGGTCCTACCATAACCATATTGAGAGCAATTCATTACACAAAATAGAGCTATTTCAAATCATTTTGGTGATTTTAGAATAAAAATTAAAGAAAAGTCTCATTATATTAAAGGAAGAGCTTAAATTGATTGTATTTATATGACATGGCTCTGAATTAGTTTTCAATTTCTCTCAAAAATCAATCTATCATCAAAGATATCAGTACCTTTAAAAAGTATGATAGGGACCAAAAATAGTTCTAAAAGATAAGTTATCAAACTATTCTAAAAAGTGATAAAAATTTGTTAACACATCTCTTTGGCTTCCCAAGATACCCACTTTGAAAAATGACAGTTTTTATTTGCATTTATAATGTCTGCTTTTTGAGAGTGAAGCAGGGTTAAGGAAGTAAGGATGAAAATGAGAAGACATTACTTAGTGGTCATAACTGATACAGTGTTAAATGTTCTTAAAATTTGTAACATGCTTTCAAAATCCCAATGGCACGAGTTTTGGGGACAATATTTTAAAGGCCTGCTGGCTTTTTCTTAATTCCACTTACTCTTCCACAAGAAAAAAGAAGGTGAACTCATTTACAACCTCTAATCACCAATCCATTATTTTGAAAACACCAAATTCTATGAAAATTAATAATCTGGAATTCAAATATAGTTACTATAGGAGTATTTTCCCATTTCAATATATCCACTTTAAGATCCCTCATACAAACTGTTTTGCAAAAAAATTGCTTCCCAAATTTGTTAGTGTTTGTAAGCAGTATTCCTAAGCATGTTCTACATAGATGAAAAATAACATCTTGGGTCAATGAAGCACTTATTGAAACACCTCCTACATAGATCAAGGTTTACTACTTCTGAATACTACAGTAATGAGACCACACCTTTGTTATATTAGGACATAACTTTTTTTTTTTTTTAACAGCAATACTAGCCTGAACATTTTTTTTAAATGGCAATCTTTTGGCCACTAGAGGAGGTCAGTAATATTTTTCAATATGAAAGCTAATATGAAGGTTACTACTGGTCAAAAAAGAAAAATAGTAAACTTTAGACTGAATCCAACATATATACCTTTATGCTTTAGATTTTGATGTTTTGAGAACATTTAAAAGCATTTCAAATTAAATAACATAGTTCAAAGTTATCAATTAAAATACCAGAAATGCTTAAAAACTGATTTGAACAAAAAGAAAAAGCCAAAAAACCTCCTTAAAGTTGCAACTAAATTTGGTAGCTTGGTTTAATTATATGGAAGATAAACTCATACATTACCATTCTGCACAGTTTGTTCATCAGTCTATCTACCCTCCAAATAAAGTGGTATAAAATATAGTAAAAAGGTTGGCTTTAAAAAAACAAATAGCACCTGCCTTTTGAAAACCTTCTTCCTTTTCCTAATAACACTCTGTAGCAAGAAGCACAGCAAAGAAATTGAGAGAGAAATTAAGTAACTTCCTCATGGTGTCAAAAATTACCTAGTTATTAATGTCATAGTTCCTCACTCCCACTCCCTCCACTTAAACTACACTGTCTCTCTCTATTTTAATTACGGAAAATGAGAAAATACAAGATTAAATGTTAACATAAGCACAATAAAGGATTTTTCTGAAAATAAAATTCTGAAACCCATAATAAAATCAAACAAGCTGACTGTGTTGTGAGCATCCATACATTTAACTTCAATATTACTATTTTAAAACAAACCACATGAGAAGCCAGATACAATATCTAAGAGAGCAATTTAATCAATAAAATTGTAATTTAAAATACGCAATGGAAACAATTTTAGCTTGTCCAGGTCAATATAAACATATTATCTGAGATAAAATTTAGCATGACAATTTCATGCTCATTAATATTAAAATTTATTTAGGCTTTCAAATACTTATGGGTCCCCCACTAGAGAAGTTACAGTCTGTAGCAAAAACCCCACAAGGATATGAGTGAGAAAAATGGGCTTTTGAATCACTGTAACAGATAATTAGACACATTACTTATTACCTTCCCTGGGCTTCGTTTTATCTTTAAAATGGTATGGCTAGTCCAGAAGTGTAATTCTCTATACTAAACCTAAATACCAAAACTCAGGCTAAAAATATACATATACAGTGGAAACCAAGTAAGACAGTCCCTTGCAGATCCAGTTGGAGAGAGAAAATATACAATTCATCAAGAAAACTAACTTTATAAGAAAAGGCTCAACTGACAATGCTTTCCAGGAACTGAACCACTCATGAATCAAAAAAATTTTAAAACATATATTTTCAAATAGTATTAAACATGATTTTTATCATATTTCAATGGTCTAAAACCTAGGTACAGTACAATTAACTTTAATGAGCGCACTATTTCCTTACCCTCAAGATACTTTTCTCAAATCACGCTGAAAATCAGAACATTTGTAAAAATTAGCCCATAAACTACCACGGGAGAGCTTTTGCAAATCCTAGTCATTCCTGCATCATAATTTAAAAACTAGTATCAAATATAGCAACTCATTTGAAGGTCATTTATGGGAGTTGGTTATTCATTTGGCATTTTCTTTTACTAAACTAGAACATGCGATAAACTTTCCTTTACAGAAATATCTGAATAGGCAAAATGCTGAAGTGAGAAGAAGGTGGAAAAATTAACCAGGGCCTATCATACACCCTAGTTCCTGTGTCTTAAGCAATGACTTACCTAACTCAGGACTAAAAAGCTGAGTGTTACAAGTATACTAGAGGGGAAGAAGAGAGTAAGACATTGCTTATGACCATCCAAAGTAAAAAAAAAGCCCAAATATAACATGGTACCATAGAAGTAGAGGGCTATAACAGCTGCCCCCATTCTCTGCTTGGTTTCAATCTTCTTTTCTTACACTTATAATTCAGGGCTTCTGATTCCATAATATCATATACCTGCATCCAAGGCTCCTGTTTCTCTTAGGATCAAGTCCATGCATTGCTAATAAGGTCTTGGTAGACGTAGAAATACAATTACACTTAAGGTCTTGGTAGAGGTAGAAATACAATTACACTTAACTATCAGCCTCTATATTCATTTAGTATCCAATATTTAAAATATGTCACAACAGTATTGGCGTATAACAGTGTTTTGTTCCAGCACATACAGTCATGCACTGCATAATGTTTTTGTCAATGACAGACCACATATATGATGGTGGTCCCATAGGATTATAATACCATATTTTCATTGTACCTTTTCTATGTTTTGACACACAAATAATTACCATTGTGTTACAACTGTCTACAATATTCAGTACAATAGCATGTTATACAGGTTTGTAGCCTAGGAGCAATATGCTCTATCATATAGCCTAAGTGTGCAATAGACTATACCATCTATATATAAGTTCACTCTATGATGTTTGCACAACAACAAAATCGCGAAACTATGCTTTTCTCAGAATGTATTCCTATTGTTAAGAATGTGGGTATTTGTTATAAGGCTATATTACGTTGTGAAACAGTGGAACTATCTTAACCATTAAGACTGCAGTTCAGTAGTATTAAGTATATCCACTTTATTGTACAATTAATCTCCAAAACTTTTTCAGCTTACAAAAACTGAAACTCTATATCCATTAAACAGCAACATTCCATTTTTCACTCCCCCTGTCCCTGGCAACCACCATTCTACTTTCTGTCTCTATGAATTTGACTACTCTATGCACCCAATATGAGTGGAATCATACAGTATTTATCTTTTGGTGACTGGCTTCACTTAGCATAGTGTCCTCACACTTCAGGAGCATGTGGCAGAATTTCCTTATTTTTTAAGGTTGAGTGATATTCCACTCAATGGACATACCACATTTTGCTTATATATTTGTCCATTTATGTACACATAGGTCGCTTCCATGTTTCTGCAACTGTGAATCATACCAGGAACATGGGTATACAACTCTCTTCAAGATCCTTATTTCATTGCTTTTAGGTAAATACCCAGAAGTGGTAGATCATATGTTAATTCAATTTTTCATTTTTTGAGGAACTGCCATACTATTTTCCACACTGGCTGTACTATTTTATATTCTTATCAACAGGGCACAAGGGTTCCAATTTCTTCACATCCTTGCCAACACTTGTTATTTATTTGATAATAGCCACCCTAATGGGTTTAAGGTGGCATCTCATTATACTATTAATTTGACTCTGTCACTCAGGCTGGAGTGCAGTGGCATAATCTTAGCTCATTGCAACCTCTGCCTCCCATGCTCAAGCAATACTCACAGCTTAGCCTCTCAAAAAGATGGGACTACAGGTGCACACCACCACATCCAGCTAATTTTTGTATTTTTTGTAGAGATGGGGTCTCAATATATTGCCCAGGCTGGTCTTAAACTCCTGGGTTCAAGCGATCCACCTGCCACTGCCTCCCAAAGTGCTGGGATTACAGGCAAGAGCCACTGTGCCCAGCCTTTCTGATTTAGTCTTGGTCAGTGTTGTGTTTCTAGGAATTTGTCCATTTCATCTAGGTTACTCGATCTTATGGCATACAATTTTTCATAATGTCTTACAATTTTTATTTTGTATAGTCAGTAGTACAGTAATCCTCTCTTTTCCATGGTTTCATGTGCATAGATTCAGTTACTTGTGGGAAATTCTGATCCAAAAATAGGTGAGTATAGTACAGTAACATATTTTGAGGGGAGGGGGGAACAGGGGGAGAGAAGAGAAGAGAGAACAAGAGCCAGAGTGAGCATGCACATGTGCTCACATTCATATAACTTTTCCTACAGTATACTGTTATAATCATTCTATTTTATTATTTGTCATTGTTGGTAATCTTACTGTGCCAAATTTCTAAAATAAACTTTATTGCAAGTATGTATGCATAGGAAAAAAATTTATATATATACATAGAGAGTTTGGTACCATCTGTGGTGTTTCAGGCATCCACTGGGGGTCTTGGAATATAACCCCTTGTGAATAAGGCAGGACTCCTATAACATCCCTACATTAATTCCTGATGTTAGTAATTTGAGTGTTCTTTTTTTCCTTCGTCCATCTAGCTAAAGGTTGGTCAAATTTCTTGATCTTTTAAATCAAGTTTTAGTTTCAATGATTTTCTCTATTGTTTTTCTAATCTCATTTTGTTGATTTCAGCTCACATCTCTATTATTTCCTTCCTTCTGCTAGCTTTGGCTTTACATTATTTTCCTTTTTAATTTGTAAAGCTATGTTGTTGATCTGAGGTCTTGTTTACTAATGTAGTGTTTATAGCTATAGTTCCCCCTTAGCACTGCTTTCGCTGCATCCCCTAAGTTTTGGTATGTTTTTATTCAACTCTTAGCATTTTCTAATTTCCCTTGTAATTTCTTCTTTGCTCCACTAGAAGTTATTCCATGATCCTGTAAATTTTCCAGTTTTACTTATTACTAATTTCTCAAGTCACCCAGCTGTGGTCAGAGAGGACACTTTATATGGTATTTATCTTTCAAAATGGAATAAGATTTAATCTGTGTCCTAATATATGATCTATCCCAGAAAATGTCCCATGTGTACTTGAGAAAAATGTATATATTATAGTTTGGTACAGTGTTCTGTATATGTCTTTTAGGCCTAGTTGGTATACTGCGTTAAGTTCACTGTTTCTTTACTTAATTCTGTCTGGTCTATTACTGTAAAGGGGCATTAAATTATTATTGTAGAACTGTCTATTTCTCCTTTCAATTCTGTTTTTGTTTCATATTATTTTGATGGTCTTAGTATGTAAATGTTTATAACTGTTATAGTCTTCTTGCTGCAGTGATTTTTATTAATACACAATGTCCTTATTTGTCTCTTAAAATCTTCTCTAACTTAAAGTCTATTTTCTCTGATATTACTATAACTAACCCTGCTCTCTTTTGGTTGTTATATGCATGAACATTTTCTTCCATTCTTTCACTTTCAATCTGTTTGTTGTCTTTGGATCTAAAGGGTCATATAGACAGCATGTAGTTGATCATGTTTTTTATTTTGCTGTCAACCAGGCAGGAGTGCAGTGGTGCAATCTTGGCTCACTGCAACCTCTGCGGCCCAGGTTCAAGCAAGTCTCCTGCCTCAGCCTCCCGAGTAGCTGGGATTACAGGCACCTGCCACCGTGCACAGCTAATTTTCATAGTTTTAGTAGAGGTGAAGTTTTACCATCTTGGCCAGGCTGGTCGTGAACTCCTGACTTCGTGATCCATCAGCCTCAGCCTCCCAAAGTGCTGGGATTACAAATGCGAGCCACTGCGCCTGGCCTGATCATGTATTTTTAATTCATTCTGTCAGTCTCTATCTTTCAATTGAAGAATTTGATTCATTTACATTTAAAGTAATGACTGATAAGGAAGAACTTACTTCTTTTCGCTATTTTCTATGTGCCTTATTAGCATTTTTGTCCCTCATTTCTTTTTTTTTTTTTTTTTTTTT